>NW_023425450.1:0-269317 GCF_014108245.1 Pipistrellus kuhlii | reverse complement strand
GCTTTCTCACAGAAACTAGGACAACCTTGTACTCAATGCCTGTCACTTGGAATACCGAATTCGCAATGCCAGTGACTTTGAGAAACACCAAATTTCTCCTAGTTAATTGTACAAGCTTATTCTCAATATCAGAGAATTTTACAAGACTCTCCTTTCTCCTCGCTACTTGGACAACCTTCTGCTCAATATTTATCACTTGGAAAACCTTATTCTCAATGCCAGCGACTTGAAAAAGCAGATGCTTTCTCACAGAAACTGGGACAACCTTATACTCAAGTCCTGTCACTTAGGGAACCGAGTTTGCAGTGCCAGTGACTTTGAGAAACACCACGTGTCTCCCAGTCATTTGTACTAGCTTGTTCTCAAGTTCAGTGACTTGGAAAAGACTGTGCACTCTCCTCTACACTTGGACAGCCTTCTTCTCAATATTTCTCAGATGGAAAACCTTCTTCTCAAAGCCAGTGACTTGAACAAGCAGATGCTTTGTCACAGAAACTGGGACAACCTTATACTCAACGCCTGTCACTTTCTCAACATAATTCGCAATGCTACTGACTTGAAAAAGCACTTTCTCTGTCACAGGCACTTGTACAACAATATTCCCAATGGCAGTGAGTTGAAAAAGCAGGAGCTTTCTCACAGACACTGGGACAACCTTATACTCAAGGCCTGTCACTTGGAATACCGAATTCGCAATGCCAGGAAATTTGAGAAACACCAAGCGTCTCCTAGTTAAATGTACAAGCTTATTCTCAATATCAGTGAGTTTTAAAGACTCTTCTTTCTCCTAGATGCTTGGACAACCTTCTGCTCAATGTTTGTCACTAGGACAACCTTATTCTCAATGCCAGCGACTTAAAAAAGCAGGTGCTTTCTCACAGAAACTGGGACAAACTTATACTCAAGTCCTTTCACGTAGGAAACCGAGTTCGTAATGCCAGTGACTTTGAGAAACACTACGTGTCTCCCAATCATCTGTACTAGCTTGTTCTCAATTTCAGTGACTTGGGAAAGACTGTGCACTCTCCTCTACACTTGGACAACCTTCTTCTCAATATTTCTCAGATGGAAAACCTTCTTCTCAACGACAGTGACTTGAAAAAGCAGATGCTTTCTCACAGAAACTGGGACAACCTTATACTGAAGTCCTGTCACTAAAAAAACCTAGTAAGCAGTGCCTGTGACTTACAAGAACACCACGTATCTCCTATACATTTGTACAAGCTTATTCTCATTGTCAGTGACTTGGACAAGACTGCTTTCTTCTCTAAAATTGGACAACCTTCTTCTTAACATTTGTCACATGGACAACCTTCTTCTCAACGCCAGGGACTTGAAAAAGCAGATGCTTTCTCACAGAAACTGGGACAACATTATACTCAAGGCCTGTCACTTGGAATACCGAATTCACAATGCCAGTGACTTTGAGAAACACCAAGTGTCTCCTAGTTAATTTTACAAGCTTGTTCTCAAAATCAGTTAATTTTACAAGACTCTCCTTTCTCCTCGCTAATTGGACAAACTTCTGCTCAATATTTGTCACTAGGACAACCTTAATCTCAATGCCAGCGACCTGAAAATGCAAATGCTTTCTCACAGAAACTGGGACAACCTTATACTCAAGTCCTGTAACATAGGAAACCGAGATCCCAATGCAAGTGACTTTGAGAAACACCACGTGTCTTCCAGTCATTTGTACTAACTTCTTCTCAAATTCAGTGACTTGGAAAAAACTGTGTACTCTCCTCTACACTTGGACAACCTTCTTCGCAGTATTTCTCAGATGAAAAACCTTCTTCACAACGCCAGTGACTTGAAAAAGCAGATGCTTTCTCACAGAAACTGGGACAACCTTATACTCAAGGCCTGTCACTTGGAATACCGAATTCGCAATGCCAGTGACTTTGAGAAACACCAAGAGTCTCCTAGTTAATTGTACAAGCTTATTCTCAATATCAGTGACTCTTAAAGACTCTTCTTTCTCCTAGATGCTTGGACAACCTTCTTCTCAATATTTGTCACTTGGACAACCAAATTCTCAATGCCAGCGACTTGAAAAAGCAGATGCTTTCTCACAGAAACTGGGACAACATTATACTCAAGTCCTGTCATTTAGGAAACCGTGTTCGCAATGCCAGTGACTTTGAGAAACACCAAGAGTCTCCTAGTCATTTGTACAAGCTTATTCTCAATTTCAGTGACTTGGAAAAGACAGTGCACTCTCCTCTACACTTGGACAACCTTCTTTTCAATATTTGTCACATGAACAACCTTCTTCTCAACGTCAGTGACTTGAAAATGCAGAAGCTTTCTCACAGAAACTGGGACAACCTTTTACTCAATGCCTGTCACTTGGAATACCGAATTCGCAATGCCAGTGACTTTGAGAAACACCAAATTTCTCCTACTTAATTGTACAAGCTTATTCTCAATATCAGTGAATTTTACAAGACTCTCCTTTCTCCTCGCTACTTGGACAACCTTCTGCTCAATAGTTATCACTTGGAAAACCTTATTCTCAATACCAGCGACTTGAAAAAGCAGATGCTTTCTCACAGAAACTGGGACAACCTTATACTCAAGTCCTGTCACTTAGGGAACCGAGTTTGCAGTGCCAGTGACTTTGAGAAACACCACGTGTCTCCCAGTCATTTGTACTAGCTTGTTCTCAAGTTCAGTGTCTTGGAAAAGACTGTGCACTCTCCTCTACACTTGGACAACCTTCTTCTCAATATTTCTCAGAAGGAAAACCTTCTTCTCAAAGCCAGTGACTTGAACAAGCAGATGCTTTGTCACAGAAACTGGGACAACCTTATACTCAACGCCTGTCACTTTCTCAACATAATTCGCAATGCTACTGACTTGAAAAAGCACTTTCTCTGTCACAGGCACTTGTACAACAATATTCCCAATGGCAGTGAGTTGAAAAAGCAGGAGCTTTCTCACAGACACTGGGACAACCTTATACTCAAGGCCTGTCACTTGGAATACCGAATTCGCAATGCCAGGAAATTTGAGAAACACCAAGCGTCTCCTAGTTAAATGTACAAGCTTATTCTCAATATCAGTGAGTTTTAAAGACTCTTCTTTCTCCTAGATGCTTGGACAACCTTCTGCTCAATGTTTGTCACTAGGACAACCTTATTCTCAATGCCAGCGACTTAAAAAAGCAGGTGCTTTCTCACAGAAACTGGGACAAACTTATACTCAAGTCCTTTCACGTAGGAAACCGAGTTCGTAATGCCAGTGACTTTGAGAAACACTACGTGTCTCCCAATCATCTGTACTAGCTTGTTCTCAATTTCAGTGACTTGGGAAAGACTGTGCACTCTCCTCTACACTTGGACAACCTTCTTCTCAATATTTCTCAGATGGAAAACCTTCTTCTCAACGTCAGTGACTTGAAAATGCAGAAGCTTTCTCACACAAACTGGGACAACCTTTTACTCAATGCCTGTCACTTGGAATACCGAATTCGCAATGCCAGTGACTTTGAGAAACACCAAATTTCTCCTAGTTAATTGTACAAGCTTATTCTCAATATCAGTGAATTTTACAAGACTCTCCTTTCTCCTCGCTACTTGGACAACCTTCTGCTCAATATTTATCACTTGGAAAACCTTATTCTCAATGCCAGCGACTTGAAAAAGCAGATGCTTTCTCACAGAAACTGGGACAACCTTATACTCAAGTCCTGTCACTTAGGGAACCGAGTTTGCAGTGCCAGTGACTTTGAGAAACACCACGTGTCTCCCAGTCATTTGTACTAGCTTGTTCTCAAGTTCAGTGACTTGGAAAAGACTGTGCACTCTCCTCTACACTTGGACAACCTTCTTCTCAATATTTCTCAGAAGGAAAACCTTCTTCTCAAAGCCAGTGACTTGAACAAGCAGATGCTTTGTCACAGAAACTGGGACAACCTTATACTCAACGCCTGTCACTTTCTCAACATAATTCGCAATGCTACTGACTTGAAAAAGCACTTTCTCTGTCACAGGCACTTGTACAACAATATTCCCAATGGCAGTGAGTTGAAAAAGCAGGAGCTTTCTCACAGACACTGGGACAACCTTATACTCAAGGCCTGTCACTTGGAATACCGAATTCGCAATGCCAGGAAATTTGAGAAACACCAAGCGTCTCCTAGTTAAATGTACAAGCTTATTCTCAATATCAGTGAGTTTTAAAGACTCTTCTTTCTCCTAGATGCTTGGACAACCTTCTGCTCAATGTTTGTCACTAGGACAACCTTATTCTCAATGCCAGCGACTTAAAAAAGCAGGTGCTTTCTCACAGAAATTGGGACAAACTTATACTCAAGTCCTTTCACGTAGGAAACCGAGTTCGTAATGCCAGTGACTTTGAGAAACACTACGTGTCTCCCAATCATCTGTACTAGCTTGTTCTCAATTTCAGTGACTTGGGAAAGACTGTGCACTCTCCTCTACACTTGGACAACCTTCTTCTCAATATTTCTCAGATGGAAAACCTTCTTCTCAACGTCAGTGACTTGAAAATGCAGAAGCTTTCTCACAGAAACTGGGACAACCTTTTACTCAATGCCTGTCACTTGGAATACTGAATTCGCAATGCCCGTGACTTTGAGAAACACCAAATTTCTCCTAGTTAATTGTACAAGCTTATTCTCAATATCAGTGAATTTTACAAGACTCTCCTTTCTCCTCGCTACTTGGACAACCTTCTGCTCAATAGTTATCACTTGGAAAACCTTATTCTCAATGCCAGCGACTTGAAAAAGCAGATGCTTTCTCACAGAAACTGGGACAACCTTATTCTCAAGTCCTGTCACTTAGGGAACCGAGTTTGCAGTGCCAGTGACTTTGAGAATCACCACGTGTCTCCCAGTCATTTGTACTAGCTTGTTCTCAAGTTCAGTGTCTTGGAAAAGACTGTGCACTCTCCTCTACACTTGGACAACCTTCTTCTCAATATTTCTCAGAAGGAAAACCTTCTTCTCAAAGCCAGTGACTTGAACAAGCAGATGCTTTGTCACAGAAACTGGGACAACCTTATACTCAACGCCTGTCACTTTCTCAACATAATTCGCAATGCTACTGACTTGAAAAAGCACTTTCTCTGTCACAGGCACTTGTACAACAATATTCCCAATGGCAGTGAGTTGAAAAAGCAGGAGCTTTCTCACAGACACTGGGACAACCTTATACTCAAGGCCTGTCACTTGGAATACCGAATTCGCAATGCCAGGAAATTAGAGAAACACCAAGCGTCTCCTAGTTAAATGTACAAGCTTATTCTCAATATCAGTGAGTTTTAAAGACTCTTCTTTCTCCTAGATGCTTGGACAACCTTCTGCTCAATGTTTGTCACTAGGACAACCTTATTCTCAATGCCAGCGACTTAAAAAAGCAGGTGCTTTCTCACAGAAACTGGGACAAACTTATACTCAAGTCCTTTCAGGTAGGAAACCGAGTTCGTAATGCCAGTGACTTTGAGAAACACTACGTGTCTCCCAATCATCTGTACTAGCTTGTTCTCAATTTCAGTGACTTGGGAAAGACGGTGCACTCTCCTCTACACTTGGACAACCTTCTTCTCAATATTTCTCAGATGGAAAACCTTCTTCTCAACGTCAGTGACTTGAAAATGCAGAAGCTTTCTCACAGAAACTAGGACAACCTTGTACTCAATGCCTGTCACTTGGAATACCGAATTCGCAATGCCAGTGACTTTGAGAAACACCAAATTTCTCCTAGTTAATTGTACAAGCTTATTGTCAATATCAGAGAATTTTACAAGACTCTCCTTTCTCCTCGCTACTTGGACAACCTTCTGCTCAATATTTATCACTTGGAAAACCTTATTCTCAATGCCAGCGACTTGAAAAAGCAGATGCTTTCTCACAGAAACTGGGACAACCTTATACTCAAGTCCTGTCACTTAGGGAACCGAGTTTGCAGTGCCAGTGACTTTGAGAAACACCACGTGTCTCCCAGTCATTTGTACTAGCTTGTTCTCAAGTTCAGTGACTTGGAAAAGACTGTGCACTCTCCTCTACACTTGGACAACCTTCTTCTCAATATTTCTCATAATGAAAACCTTCTTCTCAACGTCAGTGACTTGAAAATGCAGAAGCTTTCTCACACAAACTGGGACAACCTTTTACTCAATGCCTGTCACTTGGAATACCGAATTCGCAATGCCAGTGACTTTGAGAAACACCAAATTTCTCCTAGTTAATTGTACAAGCTTATTCTCAATATCAGTGAATTTTACAAGACTCTCCTTTCTCCTCGCTACTTGGACAACCTTCTGCTCAATAGTTATCACTTGGAAAACCTTATTCTCAATGCCAGCGACTTGAAAAAGCAGATGCTTTCTCACAGAAACTGGGACAACCTTATACTCAAGTCCTGTAACATAGGAAACCGAGATCCCAATGCAAGTGACTTTGAGAGACACCACGTGTCTTCCAGTCATTTGTACTAACTTCTTCTCAAATTCAGTGACTTGGAAAAAACTGTGTAGTCTCCTCTACCCTTGGACAACCTTCTTCGCAGTATTTCTCAGATGAAAAACCTTCTTCACAATGCCAGTGACTTGAAAAAGCAGATGCTTTCTCACAGAAACTGGGACAACCTTATACTCAAGGCCTGTCACTTGGAATACCGAATTCGCAATGCCTGGAAATTTGAGAAACACCAAGAGTCTCCTAGTTAATTGTACAAGCTTATTCTCAATATCAGTGTCTCTTAAAGACTCTTCTTTCTCCTAGATGCTTGGACAACCTTCTTCTCAATATTTGTCACTTGGACAACCAAATTCTCAATGCCAGCGACTTGAAAAAGCAGATGCTTTCTCACAGAAACTGGGACAACATTATACTCAAGTCCTGTCATTTAGGAAACCGTGTTCGCAATGCCAGTGACTTTGAGAAACACCACGTGTCTCCCAGTCATTTGTACAAGCTTATTCTCAATTTCAGTGACTTGGAAAAGACAGTGCATTCTCCTCTACACTTGGAAAACCTTCTTTTCAATATTTGTCACATGGACAACCTTCTTCACAACGTCAGTGACTTGAAAATGCAGAAGCTTTCTCACAGAAACTGGGACAACCTTTTACTCAATGCCTGTCACTTGGAATACCGAATTCGCAATGCCAGTGACTTTGAGAAACACCAAATTTCTCCTAGTTAATTGTACAAGCTTATTCTCAATATCAGTGAATTTTACAAGACTCTCTCCTCGCTACTTGGACAACCTTCTGCTCAATATTTATCACTTGGAAAACCTCATTCTCAATGCCTGCGACTTGAAAAAGCAGATGCTTTCTCACAGAAACTGGGACAACCTTATACTCAAGTCCTGTCACTTAGGGAACCGACTTTGCAGTGCCAGTGACTTTGAGAAACACCACGTGTCTCCCAGTCATTTGTACTAGCTTGTTCTCAAGTTCAGTGACTTGGAAAAGACTGTGCACTCTCCTCTACACTTGGACAACCTTCTTCTCAATATTTCTCAGATGGAAAACCTTCTTCTCAACGTCAGTGACTTGAAAATGCAGAAGCTTTCTCACAGAAACTGGGACAACCTTTTACTCAATGCCTGTCACTTGGAATACCGAATTCGCAATGCCAGTGACTTTGAGAAACACCAAATTTCTCCTAGTTAATTGTACAAGCTTATTCTCAATATCAGTGAATTTTACAAGACTCTCCTTTCTCCTCGCTACTTGGACAACCTTCTGCTCAATAGTTATCACTTGGAAAACCTTATTCTCAATGCCAGCGACTTGAAAAAGCAGATGCTTTGTCACAGAAACTGGGACAACCTTATACTCAACGCCTGTCACTTTCTCAACATAATTCGCAATGCTACTGACTTGAAAAAGCACTTTCTCTGTCACAGGCACTTGTACAACAATATTCCCAATGGCAGTGAGTTGAAAAAGCAGGAGCTTTCTCACAGACACTGGGACAACCTTATACTCAAGGCCTGTCACTTGGAATACCGAATTCGCAATGCCAGGAAATTAGAGAAACACCAAGAGTCTCCTAGTTAAATGTACAAGCTTATTCTCAATATCAGTGAGTTTTAAAGACTCTTCTTTCTCCTAGATGCTTGGACAACCTTCTGCTCAATGTTTGTCACTAGGACAACCTTATTCTCAATGCCAGCGACTTAAAAAAGCAGGTGCTTTCTCACAGAAACTGGGACAAACTTATACTCAAGTCCTTTCAGGTAGGAAACCGAGTTCGTAATGCCAGTGACTTTGAGAAACACTACGTGTCTCCCAATCATCTGTACTAGCTTGTTCTCAATTTCAGTGACTTGGGAAAGACTGTGCACTCTCCTCTACACTTGGACAACCTTCTTCTCAATATTTCTCAGATGGAAAACCTTCTTCTCAACGTCAGTGACTTGAAAATGCAGAAGCTTTCTCACAGAAACTGGGACAACCTTTTACTCAATGCCTGTCACTTGGAATACCGAATTCGCAATGCCAGTGACTTTGAGAAACACCAAATTTCTCCTAGTTAATTGTACAAGCTTATTCTCAATATCAGTGAATTTTACAAGACTCTCCTTTCTCCTCGCTACTTGGCCAACCTTCTGCTCAATAGTTATCACTTGGAAAACCTTATTCTCAATGCCAGCGACTTGAAAAAGCAGATGCTTTCTCACAGAAACTGGGACAACCTTATTCTCAAGTCCTGTCACTTAGGGAACCGAGTTTGCAGTGTCAGTGACTTTGAGAAACACCACGTGTCTCCCAGTCATTTGTACTAGCTTGTTCTCAAGTTCAGTGACTTGGAAAAGACTGTGCACTCTCCTCTACACTTGGACAGCCTTCTTCTCAATATTTCTCAGATGGAAAACCTTCTTCTCAAAGCCAGTGACTTGAACAAGCAGATGCTTTGTCACAGAAACTGGGACAACCTTATACTCAACGCCTGTCACTTTCTCAACATAATTCGCAATGCTACTGACTTGAAAAAGCACTTTCTCTGTCACAGGCACTTGTACAACAATATTCCCAATGGCAGTGAGTTGAAAAAGCAGGAGCTTTCTCACAGACACTGGGACAACCTTATACTCAAGGCCTGTCACTTGGAATACCGAATTCGCAATGCCAGGAAATTTGAGAAACACCAAGCGTCTCCTAGTTAAATGTACAAGCTTATTCTCAATATCAGTGAGTTTTAAAGACTCTTCTTTCTCCTAGATGCTTGGACAACCTTCTGCTCAATGTTTGTCACTAGGACAACCTTATTCTCAATGCCAGCGACTTAAAAAAGCAGGTGCTTTCTCACAGAAACTGGGACAAACTTATACTCAAGTCCTTTCACGTAGGAAACCGAGTTCGTAATGCCAGTGACTTTGAGAAACACTACGTGTCTCCCAATCATCTGTACTAGCTTGTTCTCAATTTCAGTGACTTGGGAAAGACTGTGCACTCTCCTCTACACTTGGACAACCTTCTTCTCAATATTTCTCAGATGGAAAACCTTCTTCTCAACGACAGTGACTTGAAAAAGCAGATGCTTTCTCACAGAAACTGGGACAACCTTATACTGAAGTCCTGTCACTAAAAAAACCTAGTAAGCAGTGCCTGTGACTTACAAGAACACCACGTATCTCCTATACATTTGTACAAGCTTATTCTCATTGTCAGTGACTTGGACAAGACTGCTTTCTTCTCTAAAATTGGACAACCTTCTTCTTAACATTTGTCACATGGACAACCTACTTCTCATCGCCAGGGACTTGAAAAAGCAGATGCTTTCTCACAGAAACTGGGACAACATTATACTCAAGGCCTGTCACTTGGAATACCGAATTCACAATGCCAGTGACTTTGAGAAACACCAAGTGTCTCCTAGTTAATTTTACAAGCTTGTTCTCAAAATCAGTTAATTTTACAAGACTCTCCTTTCTCCTCGCTACTTGGACAAACTTCCGCTCAATATTTGTCACTAGGACAACCTTAATCTCAATGCCAGCGACCTGAAAATGCAAATGCTTTCTCACAGAAACTGGGACAACCTTATACTCAAGTCCTGTAACATAGGAAACCGAGATCCCAATGCAAGTGACTTTGAGAAACACCACGTGTCTTCCAGTCATTTGTACTAACTTCTTCTCAAATTCAGTGACTTGGAAAAAGCTGTGTAGTCTCCTCTACCCTTGGACAACCTTCTTCGCAGTATTTCTCAGATCAAAAACCTTCTTCACAACGCCAGTGACTTGAAAAAGCAGATGCTTTCTCACAGAAACTGGGACAACCTTATACTCAAGGCCTGTCACTTGGAATACCGAATTCGCAATGCCTGGAAATTTGAGAAACACCAAGAGTCTCCTAGTTAATTGTACAAGCTTATTCTCAATATCAGTGACTCTTAAAGACTCTTCTTTCTCCTAGATGCTTGGACAACCTTCTTCTCAATATTTGTCACTTGGACAACCAAATTCTCAATGCCAGCGACTTGAAAAAGCAGATGCTTTCTCACAGGAACTGGGACAACATTATACTCAAGTCCTGTCATTTAGGAAACCGTGTTCGCAATGCCAGTGACTTTGAGAAACACCACGTGTCTCCCAGTCATTTGTACAAGCTTATTCTCAATTTCAGTGACTTGAAAAAGACAGTGCACTCTCCTCTACACTTGGACAATCTTCTTTTCAATATTTGTCACATGGACAACCTTCTTCTCAACGTCAGTGACTTGAAAATGCAGAAGCTTTCTCACAGAAACTGGGACAATCTTGTACTCAATGCCTGTCACTTGGAATACCGAATTCGCAATGCCAGTGACTTTGAGAAACACCAAATTTCTCCTAGTTAATTGTACAAGCTTATTCTCAATATCAGAGAATTTTACAAGACTCTCCTTTCTCCTCGCTACTTGGACAACCTTCTGCTCAATATTTATCACTTGGAAAACCTTATTCTCAATGCCAGCGACTTGAAAAAGCAGATGCTTTCTCACAGAAACTGGGACAACCTTATACTCAAGTCCTGTCACTTAGGGAACCGAGTTTGCAGTGCCAGTGACTTTGAGAAACACCACGTGTCTCCCAGTCATTTGTACTAGCTTGTTCTCAAGTTCAGTGACTTGGAAAAGACTGTGCACTCTCCTCTACACTTGGACAACCTTCTTCTCAATATTTCTCAGATGGAAAACCTTCTTCTCAAAGCCAGTGACTTGAACAAGCAGATGCTTTGTCACAGAAACTGGGACAACCTTATACTCAACGCCTGTCACTTTCTCAACATAATTCGCAATGCTACTGACTTGAAAAAGGACTTTCTCTGTCACAGGCACTTGTACAACAATATTCCCAATGGCAGTGAGTTGAAAAAGCAGGAGCTTTCTCACAGACACTGGGACAACCTTATACTCAAGGCCTGTCACTTGGAATACCGAATTCGCAATGCCAGGAAATTTGAGAAACACCAAGCGTCTCCTAGTTAAATGTACAAGCTTATTCTCAATATCAGTGAGTTTTAAAGACTCTTCTTTCTCCTAGATGCTTGGACAACCTTCTGCTCAATGTTTGTCACTAGGACAACCTTATTCTCAATGCCAGCGACTTAAAAAAGCAGGTGCTTTCTCACAGAAACTGGGACAAACTTATACTCAAGTCCTTTCACGTAGGAAACCGAGTTCGTAATGCCAGTGACTTTGAGAAACACTACGTGTCTCCCAATCATCTGTACTAGCTTGTTCTCAATTTCAGTGACTTGGGAAAGACTGTGCACTCTCCTCTACACTTGGACAACCTTCTTCTCAATATTTCTCAGATGGAAAACCTTCTTCTCAACGACAGTGACTTGAAAAAGCAGATGCTTTCTCACAGAAACTGGGACAACCTTATACTGAAGTCCTGTCACTAAAAAAACCTAGTAAGCAGTGCCTGTGACTTACAAGAACACCACGTATCTCCTATACATTTGTACAATCTTATTCTCATTGTCAGTGACTTGGACAAGACTGCTTTCTTCTCTAAAATTGGACAACTTTCTTCTTAACATTTGTCACATGGACAACCTTCTTCTCAACGCCAGGGACTTGAAAAAGCAGATGCTTTCTCACAGAAACTGGGACAACATTATACTCAAGGCCTGTCACTTGGAATACCGAATTCACAATGCCAGTGACTTTGAGAAACACCACGTGTCACCCAGTCCTTTGTACTAGCTTGTTCTCAAGTTCAGTGACTTGGAAAAGACTGTGCACTCTCCTCTGCACTTGGACAACCTTCTTCTCAATATTTCTCAGATGGAAAACCTTCTTCTCAAAGCCAGTGACTTGAACAAGCAGATTCTTTGTCACAGAAACTGAGAAAACCTTATACACAATGCCTGTCACTTTCTCAACATAATTCGCAATGCCACTGACTTGAAAAAGCACTTTCATAATCACAGTTACTTGTACAACAATATTCCGAATGGCAGTGAGTTGAAAAAGTAGGAGCCTTCTCACAGAAATTAGACAACCTTATACTCAAGTACTGTCAGTTAAAAAACCTAGTAAGTAGTGCCAGTGACTTTCAGAAACACCACCCGTCACCTAGTCATTTGTACAAGCTTATTCTCATTGTCAGTGACTTGGACAAGACTGCTTTCTTCTCTAAAATTTGACAACCTTCTTCTCAATATTTGTCACCTGGACAACCTTCTTCTCAATGCCAGAGACTTGAAAAAGCTGATGCTTTCTCACAGAAACTGGGACAACCTTATACTCAAGGCCTGTCACTTTCTCAACATAATTCGCAATTTCACTGACTTGAAGAAGCACTTACTCTATGACAGGCACTTGTACAACAATATTCCCAATGCCAGTGAGTTGAAAAAGCAGATGCTTTCTCACATAAACTGGGACAACCTTATACTCAAGTCCTGTCACTTAGAAAAAGGAGTTCGCAATGCCAGTGAATTTTAAAAACACCAAGTGTCTCCCATTCATTTGTACAAGTTTATTCATAATTTCAGTGACTTGGAAAAGACTGTGCACTCTCCGCTACACTTGGAAACCTTCTGTTCAATATTTCTCAGATGGACAACTTTCTTCTCAACTCCAGTGACTTGAAAAAGCAGAAGCTTTCTCACAGAAACTGGGACAAACTTATACTCAAGTCCTGTAAAATAGGAATCAGAGTTCGCAATGCCAGTGACTTTGAGAAACACCACGTGTCTCCCAGTCATTTGTACTAGCTTGTTCTCAATTTCAGTGACTTGCAAAAGACTGTGCACTCTCCTCTACACTTGTACAACCTTCATGTCAATATTTCTCAGATGGAAAACTTTCTTCTCAACGACAGTGACTTGAAAAAGCAGATGCTTTCTCACAGAAACTAGGATAACGTTATACTCAAATCCTGTCAGTTCAATATCCTAGTAAGCAATGCCAGTGACTTTCAGAAACACCACGTGTCTCCTAGTCATTTGTACAAGCTTATTCTCATTGTTAGTGACTTGTACGAGACTGCTTTGTAAAGCCCTACAATATTTGTCACTTGGACAACCAAATTCTCAATGCCAGCGACTTGAAAAAGCAGATGCTTTCTCACAGAAACTGGGACAACATTATACACAAGTCCTGTCACTTAGGAAACCGTGTTGGCAATGCCAGTGACTTGGAGAAACACAAGGTGTCTCCCAGTCATTTGTACAAGCTTATTCTCAATTTCAGTGACTTGGAAAAGACAGTGCACTCTCCTCTACACTTAGACAACCTTCTTTTCAATATTTCTCAGATGAACAGCCTTCTCCTCAACGCCAGTGACTTGAAAAAGCAGAAACTGGGACAACCGTATACTGAAGGCCTGTCTCTTGGAATACCGAATTCACAATGACAGTGAGTATGAGAAACACCAAGTATCTCCTAGTTAATTGTACAAGCTTATTCTCAATATCAGTGAATTTTACAAGACTCTCCTTTCTCCTCGCTAATTGCACAAGCTTCTGCTCAATATTTGTCCCTTGGACAACCTTATTCTCAATGCCAGCGACTTGAAAAAGCAGATGCTTTCTCACAGAAACTGGGACAACCTTATACTCAAGTCCTGTCACTTAGAAAAAGAAATTCCCAATGCCAGTGACTTTGAGAAACACCATGTTTCTCCCAGTCATTTGTACAAGTTTATTCACAATTTCAGTGACTTGGAAAAGACTGTGCACCCTTCTTTACACTTTAACAACCTTCCTCTCAATATTTCTCAGATGGAAAACCTTCTACTAGAGCCAGTGACTTGAAAAGCAGTTGCTTTCTCACAGAAACTGGGACATCCTTATACTCAAGGCCTGTCACTTGGAATACCGAATACACAATGCCAGAGAGTTTGAGAAAAACCAAGTGTCTCCTAGTTAATTGTACAAGCTTATTCTCAATAATATTGACTTTTAAAGACTTTTCTTTCTCCTAGATGCTTGTTCAACCTTGTTCTCAATATTTGTCACTTGGACAACCTAATTCTCAATGCCCGGGACTTGAAAAAGCAGATGCTTTCTCATATAAACTTGGATAACCTGATACTCAAGTCCTGTTACTTAGGAAACCCAGTTCCCAATGCCAGTGACTTTGAGAAACACCACGTCTCTCCCAGTCATTTGTACAAGCTTATTCTCAATTTCAGTGACTTGGAAAAGACTGTGCACTCTCCTCTACACTTGGACAACCTTCTTTTCAATGTTTCTCAGATGGCCAACTTTCTTCTCAACGCCAGCGACTTGAAAAAGCTGATGCTTTCTCACAGAACCTTGGGCAAACTTATACTCAAGGCCTGTCACTTGGAATACCGAATTCTCAATGCCAGTGACTTTGAGAAACACCAATGTCTCCTAGTTAATTGTACAAGCTTATTCTCAGTATCAGTGCCTTGTACAAGACTATGCATTTTCCTAGCTGCTTGGAAAACCTTCTGCTCAATATTTGTCTTTTGGAAAACCTTATTCTTAATTCCATTGACTTGAAAAAGCAGATGCTTTCTCACAGCAACTGGGACAACCTCATACTCAAGGCCTGTCACTTTCTCAACATAATTCCCAATGCCACTGACTTGAGGAAGCACTTGTTCTATGACAGGCACTTGTACAACAATATTCCCAATGCCAGTGAGTTGAAAAAGCTGATCCTTTGTCACAGAAACTGGGGCAACATTATACTCAAGTCCTGTCACTTAGAATAAGGAGTTCGCAATGCCACTGACTTCGAGAAACACCACGTGTCTCCTAGTCATTTGTACAAGCTTATTCTCAATTTCAGAGACTTGGAAAAGACTGTGCCCTCTCCTCTACATTTGTACAACCTTCTTCTCAATATTTCTCAGATGGACAACCTTCTCCTCAAAGCCGGTGACTTGAACAAGCAGATGCTTTGTCACAGAAACCGGGACAACCTTATACTCAAGGACTGTCACTTTCTCAACATAACTCGAAATGCCACTTACTAGAAAATGCACTTGCTCTATGAAAGGCATTTTCCCAATGCCAGTAAGTTGAAAATGCAGGATCTTTCTCAAAGAAACTGGGACAACGTTATACTCAAGGCCTGTCCCTTGGAATACCGAATTTGCAATGCCAGGGACTTTGAGAAACACCAAGCATCTCCTAGTTACTTGTAGAAGCTTATTCTCATTATCAGTGACTTTTAAAGACTCTTCTTTCTCCTAGATACTTGGACAACCTTCTTTTCAATATTTGTCACTTGAACAACCTTATTCTCAATGCCAGCGACTTGAAAAAGCAGATGTTTTCTCACAGAAACTGGGACAACCTTATACTCAAGTCCTGTCACTTAGGAAACTGTGTTCGCAATGCCAGTGACTTTTAGAAACACCACGTGTCTCCCAGTCATTTGTACAAGCTTATTCTCAATTTCAGTGACTTGGAAAAGACAGTGCACTCTCGTGTACATTTGGACAACCTTCTTTTCAATATTTCTCAGATGGACAACCTTCTTCTCAACGCCTGTGTCTTGAAAATGCAGAAGCTTTCTCACAGAAACTGGGACAACCTTATACTCAAGGCCTATCACTTGGAATACCGAGTTCGCAATGCCAGTGACTTTGAGAAACTCCAAATGTCTCCTAGTTAATTGTACAAGCTTATTCTCAGTATCAGTGCCTTGTACAAGACTATCCATTTTCCTAGCTGCTTGGACAACCTTATTCTCAATATTTGTCACTTGGACAACCTTATTCTCAATGCCAGTGACTGGAAAAAGCAGATGCTTTCTCACAGAATCTGGGACAACCTTATACTCAAGTCCTGTTACTTAGGAAAGCGAGTTCGCAATGCCAGTGTCTTTGAGAAACACCAAGTGTCTCCTAGTTAATTGTATAAGGTTATTCTCAATATCAGTGACTTTTACCAGACTCTCCTTTTTCCTCGCTACTTGGACAACCTTCTTCTCAATATTTGTCGCTTGGACAACCTTATTCTCAATGCCAGTGACTTAAAAAAGCAGATGCTTCCTCACAGAAACTGGGACAACCTTATACTCAACGCTTGTCACTTGGACAACCTAGTTCATAATGCCAGTGATTTTAAGAATCACCAAGTGTCTCCTAGTCACTTCTACTAGCTTATTCTCAATGTCAGTGTCTGGAACAAGACTCTGCTTCCTCCTAGACACTTGGACAACCTGCTTCTCAAAATTTGTCACTGTACAACCTTATTCTCAGTGCCAGCATCTTGAAAAAGCAGAAGCTTTCTCACAGAAACTGGGACAACCTTATACTCAAGGCCTGTCATTTGGCCAATAGAGTTCGCAATGCCCGTGACTTGTAGAAGCACTAGCTCCCTGACAGGCACTTGTACAACAATATTCCCAATGCCAGTGAGTTGAAAAAGCAGATGCTTTCTCAGAGAAACTGGGACAACTTTATACTCAAGGCCTGTCACTTGGAATACCGAATTCGCAATGGGAATGACTTTGAGAAACACCAAGTGTCTCCTAGTCAATTGTACAAACTTATTCTCAATGCCAGTGACTTGAAAGAACAGATGCTGCCAGGACCGGTTTGGCTCAATGGATAGAACGTCAGCTTGGGGACTGAAAGGCCTCGGGTTCGATTCCGGTCAAGGGCATGTACCTTGGTTGTGGGCATATCCCTGGTGGGGGGTGATCAAGAGGCAGCTGATTGATGACTCTCTCTCATTGATGTTTCTGACTCTCTATCTCTCTCCCTTCCTCTCTGTACAAAATCAATAAAATATATATTTTTTAAAAAAAGTAAGAACAGGTGCTTTCTCCCAGAAATAGGACAACCTTATTCTCAATGCACTTGGAGAAGTATCATATTTGCTCTCTGACAGGATCTTGGAGTACCTTATTCCCAATCCCGTGACTTGAAAAAGCAGCTGCTTCCTCACAGAAACTAGGACAACCTTATTCTTTTTTATTTTTATTGTTTAATTTATTGATTTTTTACAGAGAGGAAGGGAGAGAAATAGAGAGCTAGAAACGTCGATGAGAGAGAAACATCGATCAGTTGACTCTTGCACACCCTCTTCAGGGGATGTGCCCGCAAGCAGCATACATGAGCCTGACCAGAATCGAACCTGGGACCTTTCAGTCCGCACACCGATGATCTACCACCCTGCCAAACCGGTTTCGGCTCGGACAACCTTATTCTGAAAGACATTCTCTTGGACAAGCCTGGTATCTCTGCCACTCACTGTGACAGCATTATTCTCAACGCAGTCACTTGGTCCACCTCATTCTCAATGCCAATCCTTTGAACTAGCTCCTTCCTTCTTCTGGTCAGCAGGGTAGGTGTGTTTTAGGAAAATGAATGGACACAAATAATTTTGAATCTACTAATTAAGTTTTCAAAACTGAAATTGTTTCAATAGATACCCTGTGTTACCTGACCTTGCATTCAAGGTGTGGCTTTTTGTCTGCACCTTCCTGTAGAAAGTTTGTCTCAGGTGAATGCAGGACATCACTTAACCCTTCTTGTGGCTATTCCTTTGGTTTGAACACTTACCTGAAACAGACAGCATGTGTGTGTGTGTGTGTGACTCGACCCAGGGTCGTGTGCAATGAGGGCTACTGTGACGCCGCTATATGTGCCTGCACTTCGGGGAGTGGTGACTTGGGAGCCGCAACACGTACCTGGAGGACCAGGAGAGATGTGCACACCATCAGCTATCTCAAGGTCGGAGGAGGTGAGCTGATTTGGCTGCGTCACATTGTCCTTTTGATCCAGCTTGTTGGGCAGCGGGAGTGGAAAGAGGAGGAGAAGAAACTGAGTCAACGGCAGCCGATGCTAACATAGTCCCCAATAATACCAAACACCTTGGGTCACCTGGGAAGACCCTGGGTGGGGCTGAAATAAGATGAATTCAAATTCTAAGCAAGGTTACAATCAGAATTTCCTTTTTTTTTTTATTTATTAAAGAGCCAGCCCTATGTGCACTTAGTGGTTATCTCGATGCTGGCCTTGAAAAACAATACAGTTCTATCCAATTTAAAAAAAAAAAGTGCACCTGGCATGGTATTGAGATTGTGGGCATATCTGGTCTCTGGCCTAACAAGGTCAGACAGCTAAGTTTATCGTCATCATTCTTCAAACGGGCTAAAGCAAACTAGAAACAACATTTTATCTAGGAAGAACAGCAGAAAATTCCAAACAACAGTTTGTTTCAGAATGGGTGTTTTCCTTCTCAGAACCTTTAAAAATAATGACCTGCCCCTAAAGTGGCACAGTCGTGTAGAGTCCGCCTGCATGTGGTGCTCTTGCGGCTGTCCTGGCCACATATTTCAATAAATCTTTGCCTGCTTTTTTTTTTTTTTAAATAAATCATCAGCCTCCGGTGGTCTTATTTTGAACCCAGGGTTGATCCCACAACAGGGCAAGGAAGTATAATTACACTTCCCTTTTGTATGACACAAAATGAAAACACTGCCCCTTTATATGTAAAATTAAAGAGAGGTTTCTGGCTTGTCAAAACAAAACAAAACAAAACAAAACAAAGGCAGCAGACGATGGCACACTCTGCCCCCAGGTGCTTCCAGCCACTGCTGCTGGACCCACCTGGTTACTTTGCTCAAGGAATTTCCATGGTCACAGCCCCTGAGACTTACAGGCACCTACTGTCTGGGCAAAGGCCTTCCCAGATGCCTCCCAAGTTCAACCAATGTTATTTCCTCTCTGCCAGGAGGCCAGCCGACCCCTTCATTACCTTACCTCCGGTACCTGTCAACTCACAGCCTACATCTCCATGTCCTTTGCTGAGGTCTCAGCTGCCTTTTCCATCCCCAGGGTTTCCTTCCAGCTGATCCAGGATGAGGATGGCTTCCTGCTGCCTGGACCCAGAGTGTGGGAACAAGACTCCGCTGGACTTGATACCCTTTTAGGGTCAGAAGTTGAGAGAGAAATCAGACCAAGCCCAGATGGTGTTGCTCAGTGGCTAAGCACTGACTTATGAACCAGGAGGTTACTGTTTGATTCCTGGTCAGGGAACATGCCTAGGTTTCGGGCTCGATCCTCACTGTGTGTGTGTGTGGGGGGGAGGGGGAGAGGGAGGGCGGGGAAGTGCAGGAGGCAGCCGATCAATGATTCTATCTTATCGTTGATGTTTCTATCTCTCTCTCCCTCTCCCTTTCTCTCTGAAATCAATAAAAATATATATTTTAAAAAAATAGAACAACCATATGATCTAGCAATGCTCCTTCTGGGAATATATCTGGTAAAAGTGAAAGACACCACCTCAGCAAGCTAATGTGCACCCCCATGTGCACTGCAGCCAAGACCCGGAAGCAGCCCTAAGTGTCCATTTATGGGTGAGTATGTGTGTGTGTGTGTGTGTGTGTGTGTGTGTATTACTGTCATAAAAAGAGGGAAATCCTGCCCTAACTGGTTTCGCTCAGTGTGCATAGAGCATCGGCCTACAGACAGAAGGATCCCAGGTTTGATTCCAGTCAAGGACATATACCTTGGTTTCAGGCACATTCCCAGTAGGTATGCAGGAAGCAGCTGATCAATGTTTCTCTCTCATCGATATTTCTAACTGTCTATCCCTCTCCCTTCCTCTCTGTAAAAACATAAATAAAATATATTTTTAAAAAGAAGAAAAAAGAAGGAAATCCTGCCATTTGTGACAAGAAGTGAACAGACCTCGAAGGCATTGTAAGTGAAATAAATCAGGGGGCAGGGAAATACTGTAGGATCTCTCTTAGATGTGGAATTAAAAAAAAATTAAAAACCACACAGAGAATAGATTAGTACTTGCCCGAGGTAGAGGGGGTGTTGAAATGGATGAAGGTAGTCAGAAGGTACAAGCTTCCAGTTATGATATAAGCCCTGGGCTGTAAGGTACAGCATGGTGACTACTGTTCATAACCCTGCACTTTATATCTGAAAGTGACGAGAGTACATCTCAAAGGTTCTCATCACGCCCTGGCCAATCTGGCTCAGTGGATAGAGCACATGTGTCAAACACAAGGCCCGCGGGCCAAATCCTTCCCGCCAGGCCTTGCAATGTGGCCCGCACCGCGCTGTCATCACTGCACTCCGCTGCGTTTCCATCACAATGACAGTTTATGACTGTTCAGTAAACCATTCGGCCCGCGATTTAGGCTGGATTTTAGATTTTGGCCCCTTCTCTGATTGAGTTCGACACCCCTAGGATAGAGCGTTGGCCTGTGAACTGAAGGGTCCCGGGTTCAATTCCGGTCAAGGGCATGTACCTCGGTTGCAGCCTCGATTCCTGGCCCTGGTCAAGGCAGGTGAGGGAGGCAGCCAGTCATTGTGTCTGTCTCACATCAACGTTTCTCTCTCTCTTGGTGTCTCCCTCTCCCTTCCACTTTCTCTAAATAAAATCAATAGAAAAATATCCTTGGTTGAGGAGTAGCAACAACAACAAAAATTTCTCATCGTAAGAAAAAAACAACACCCGTGTAACTATTTTTGGTGATGGCTGTTAACAAAATGTACTGATCATCATTTCACACTGTAAACATATATGCACTCATACACTCCCGCCTCACACTAATACAATGTTATATCAATTATATCTCAATTTCTTTAATATAGGGAGGACAACTAATTTTCTCCAGCCCTTTTTCCCCACAAGAAAGAGGGAGCCAGGAAGAGCTTCCTTTCTAGAAAACAAATATTTGATATTTTTACAGAGAGGAAGGGAGAGGGATAGAGAGTTAGAAACATCGATCAGCGACCTCCTGCACACCCACTCCTAGGGATGTGCCCACAACCAAGGCACGTGCTCCCCGACCAGAATTGAACCTGGGACCACTCTATCCATTGAGCCAAACTGGTTTCGGCTAGAAAACAACTTTCACAGTAAGCCCCAGACCCTCACCAAGCACCAGAGAGCATGCCCAGAATAAGGAATGGAGAGAGCACTGGCTCACACACCGGTGTACGTGGTCAGGGCAGGTTGTATCAGGCATAGACTATGGCCATCGTGAAAAGAGTCCAGGGGGGCCTGAGCTCGATGTGGATTTGCTCAGACGTGACAGAGCCTTTTGTTTTTTTTCCTCAATTGATTAAGGTATTATATATGTATCCTTATTTCCCATTACCCCACCACCACCACCACCACCACCACCACCCCTCCCCGTCCGCCCCGCTCATGACCCCACCCCTGGTGTCTGCATCCATTGCTTAGGCTCATATGCATGCATACAAGTCCTTTGGTTGATTTTCCCACTTACCCCCATCCTCCTCATACCTTCCCTCTGAGGTTAGACTGTCTAACCCATGCTTCTCTGTCTCTGGATCTGTTTTAGTTCATCAGTTTATATTGATCATTACATTTCACAAATGAGTGAGATCATGTAATATTTATCTTTCTTCAACTGGCTTATTTTGCTTAGCATAATGCTCTCCAGTTCCATCCATGCTTTGCAAAAGGTAAGAATTCCTTTTTCTTTTCTTTTTTTTCTTTTACTGCAGCTTGGCATTGCATTGTGTAGATGGTCCACATTTTTCTAATCCACACACATGCTGATGGGCACCTAGGCTGTTTCCAAATCTTAGCTATGAAGAACTGTGCTGCTATGAACATAGGGGTGCATATATCCTTTCTCATTGCTGCTTCTAGTTTCCCCAAGAGCACTCTTGCCTCTGATTTAATGCCGGCCCAGACAAATATATATGATTTTAGAAATTACTGTATAGAAGAAAGAAATACTAAAAGAGAGAACATTTAGTAACATCTGTAGTTCCTACTGAAAGTGGCATTCTTATTCAAATAACATCATTATATACTTAGTTTAAGATTCATGCATGAATAGATTAAAACAGAATGGCTAGCCAAAACCGGTTGGGCTCAGTGGATAGAGCTTGCGCCTGAGGACTGAAAGGTCCCAGGTTCAATTCCAGTCAACGGCATGTACCTTGGTTGAGGGAACATCCCCAGTAGGGGGTGTGCAAGAGGCAGCTGATCGATGATTCTCTCATCTGTGTTTCCAACACTCTATCCCTCTCTCTTCCTCTCTGTAAAAAATCAATAAAATGACTATATTCATTTTTATTGCATGCATGTAATATTTTTAATTTCCTTATTGATTAAGGTATTACATGCCTGTCCTTATTCCCCCATTACTCCCCACCGCCCACTCATGCCCCACCCCCTGTTGTCTGTACCCATTGATTAGGCTCATATGCATGCATATAAGTCCTTTGGTTGATCTCTCTCCCTTATCCCCACCATCCTCTACCTTACCTCTGGCTTGACGTTCTCATTGATGTTTCTCTGTTTCTGGATCTTTTTTTTTTTTTTCATCAGTTTACATTCATCATTATATTTCACAAATGAGTAAGATCATGTGATATTAACCTTTCTCCGACTATTTTGTTCATCAGTTTCTGTTGATCATTATATTTAAAAAATGAGTGAGATCCTGTGATATTTATCTTTCTCCAATTGTTATTAATCAGTTTATGTCCATCATTATATTTCAAAAATGAGTGAGATCCTGTTATATTTATCTTTCTCTGACTAGGTTTTTTACTTAGCATAATGCTCTCCAGTTCCATCCATACTGTTGTAAATGGTAAGAATTTCTTTCTTTCTTTCTTTCTTTCTTTCTTCCTTTCTTTCTTTCTTTCTTTCTTTCTTTCTTTCTTTCTTTTTACTGCAGCTTGGCATTCCATTGTGTAGATGGTTCACATTTTTCTAATCCACTCATCTGCTGATGGGCACTTAGGCTGTTTCCAAATCTTAGCTATGAAGAACTGTGCTGCTATGAACATAGGGGTGCATATATCCTTTCTCATTGCTGTTTCTAGTTTCCCCAAGAGCACTCTTGCCTCTAGTTTAATGCTGGCCCAGACAAATATATATGATTTTAGAAATTACTGTATAGAAGAAAAAAAATACTAAAAGAGAGAACATTTAGTAACATCTGTACTTCCTACTGGAAGTGGCATTCTTGTTCAAATAACATCATCATATATATATAGTTTAAGACTCATGTATGAATATATTAAAACAAAATGGCTATATTAACTTTTATTGCATGTAATATTTTTTAATTTCCTTATTAATTAAGGTATTACATGCCTCTCATTATTCCCCCATTACTCCCCACCGCCCACTCATGCCCCACCCCCTGTTGTCTGTGCCCATTGATTAGGCTCATATGCATGCATATAAGTCCTTTGGTTGATCTCTCTCCCTTACCCCCACCCTCCCCTACCTTACCTGAGGTTTGACGTTCTCATTGATGTTTCTCTGTCTCTGAATCATTTTTTTCATCATCAGTTTACGTTCATTATTATATTTCACAAATGAGAGAGATCATCTGATATTTACCTTTCTCTGATTGTTTTATTCATCAGTTTACGTTGATCATTATATTTCACAAATGAGTGAGATCCTGTGATATTTATCTTTCTCTGTTTTATGCATCAATTTATGTTCATCATTATATTTCATAAATGAGTGAGATCCTGTGATATTTATCTTTCTCCAATTGTGATTCATCAGTTTATGTTCATTATATTTCACAAATGAGTGAGATCCTGTGATATTTATCTTTCTCTGGTTGTTTTATTCATCAATTTATGTTGATCATTATATTTCACAAATGAGTGAGATCCTGTGATATTTTTCTTTCTCTGACTAGCTTATTTTGCTTAGCATAATGCTCTCCAGTTCCATCCATACTGTTGCAAAAGGTAAAAATTTGTTTTTTATTTATTTATTTATTTTTATTTTTTATTGCAGCTTGGCATTCCATTGTGTAGATGGTTCACATTTTTCTAATCCACTCATCTGCTGATGGGCACTTAGACTGTTTCCAAATCTTAGCTATGAGGAACTGTGCTGCTATGAACATAGAGGTGCATATATCCTTTCTCATTGCTGCTTCTAGTTTCCCCAAGAGCACTCTTGCCTCTTGTTTAATGCCGGCCCAGACAAATATATATGATTTTAGAAATTACTGTCTAGAAGAAAGAAATACTAAAAAAGAGAACATTTAGTAACATTTGTAGTTCCTACTGAAAGTGGCATTCTTATTCAAATAACATCATTATATAAGTAGTTTAAGACTCATGTGTGAATAGATTAAAACAAAATGGCTATATTAATATTTATTGCATGTAATATTTTTTAATTTCCTTATTGATTATGGTATTACATGCCTGTCCTTATTCCCCCATTACTCCCCACCGCCCACTCATGCCCCACCCCCTGTTGTCTGTGCCCATTGATTAGGCTCATATGCATGCATATAAGTCCTTTGGTTGATCTCTCTCCCTTACCCCCACCCTTCCCTACCTTACCTGAGGTTTGACGTTCTCATTGATGTTTTTCTGTCTCTGAATCATTTTTTTATCATCAGTTTATGTTGATCATTATATTTCAAAAATGAGTGAGATCATCTGATATTTACCTTTCTCCCACTGTTTCGTTCATCAGTTTACGTTGATCATTACATTTCACAGATGAATGAGATCCTGTGATATTTATCTTTCTCCGACTGTTTTGTTCATCAGTTTATGTTCATCATTATATTTCACAAATGAGATCCTGTGATATTTATCTTTCTCCGACTGTTTTGTTCATCAGTTTATGTTTATCATTATATTTCACAAATGAGTGAGATCCTTTGATATTTATCTTTCTCAGATTGTTATTCATCAGTTTATGTTCATCATTATATTTCACAAATGAGTGAGATCCTGTGATATTTATCTTTCTTCGACTAGCTTATTTTTCTTAGCATAATGCTCTCCAGTTCCATCCATGCTGTTGCAAATGTTAAGGATTCCTTCATTTTATTTTATTTTATTTTTTACTGCAACTTGGCATTCCATTGTGTAGATGGTCCACAGTTTTCTAATCCACACATATGCTGATGGGCACTTAGGCTGTTTCCAAATCTTAGCTATGAGGAATTGTGCTGCTATGAACATAGGGGTGCATATATCCTTTCTCATTACTGCTTCTAGTTTCCCCAAGAGCACTCTTGCCTCTGATTTAATGCCGGCCCAGACAAATATATATGATTTTAGAAATTACTGTCTAGAAGAAAGAAATACTAAAAGAGAGAACATTTAGTAACATCTGTAGTTCCTACTGAAAGTGGCATTCTTATTCAAATAACATCATTATATGCTTAGTTTAAGATTCATGTATTAATAGATTAAAATAGAATGGATAGCCGAAACTGGTTTGGCTCAATGGATATAGCTTCCGCCTGTGGACTGAAAGATTCCAGGTTCGATACCAGTCAAGGGCATATACCTCTGTTGCGGGCACATTCCCAGTAGGGAGTTGCAATAGGCAGCTGATCGATGATTCTCTCATCTGTGTTTCTAACTCTCTATCCCTTTCTCTTCCTCTCTGTAAAAAATCAGTAAAATAGCTATATTAATTTTTTATTGCATGTAATATTTCTTATTTCTTTATTGATTAAGGTATTACATGCGTGTCCTTATTTTCCCATTACTCCCCACCGCCCACTCATGCCCCACACCCTGTTGTCTGTGCCCATTGATTAGGCTCATATGCATGCATATAAGTGCTTTGGTTGATCTCTCTCCCTTACCCCCACCCTCCCCTACCTTACCTGAGGTTTGATGTTCTGATTGATGTTTCTCTGTCTCTGAATTTATTTTTTTTCCCATCATCAGTTTACGTTGATCATTATATTTCACAAATGAGTGAGATCGTATGATATTTACCTTTCTCCAACTGTTTTTGTTCTTCAGTTTATGTTCATCATTATATTTCACACATGAGTGAGATCCTGTCATATTTACCTTTCTCCAACTGTTTTTGTTGATCAGTTTATGTTCATCATTATATTTCACACATGAGTGAGATCCTGTTATATTTATCTTTCTCCAATTGTTATTCATCAGTTTATGTTCATCATTATATTTCACAAATGAGTGAGATCCTGTGATATTTATCTTTCTTGGACTGGCTTATTTTGGTTAGCATAATGCTCTCCAGTTCCATCCATGATGTTGCAAAAGGTAAGAATTCCTTTTTTTTCTGGTCTTTTTTTCCCTGCAGCTTGCATTCCATTGTGTTGATGGTTCACAGTTTTCCAATCCACTCATCTGCTGATAGACCGTTTCCAAAACTTAGCCATTGTAAATTGTGCTGTGATGAACATAGGGATGCATATATTCTTCCTGAGTGCTGTTTCTAGTTTTTTGGGATAAACTAGACCATCAACCTACAACCTACACAAATTGGATAAAGGAGTTAAACATAAGACAGGAAACCATAAAAATATTATAGGAATCCCCCGTCAGCAAAATATCAGGCATATGCCGGAGCAATTTCTTTACCAATACAGCTCCTAGGGCAATGGGAGCTAAAGTGAAAATAAACAAGTTTGCCTACTTAAAATAAAAAGATTTTGTACAAAGACAGAGTCTTTTAAAAGGATAAAATGATGCAGAAACCAGTTTTGCTCAGTGGATAGAGCATCAGCCTGCGGACTGAAGGGGCCCAGGACTATTACAGCCAAGGGCATGTACCTTGGTTGTGGGCATATCCCCAGTGGGGGTGTGCAAGAGGCAGCTGACCGATGACTCTCTCTCACCGATGTTTCTAACTCTCTATCTCTCTCCCTTCCTCTCTGTACAAAATCAATAAAATATATATATATTTAAAAAAAAAAAAAAAAAAAAAAGGAGAGAACGAGCCAATAGGAAGAGAGGTGAGTGGGAGTTCAGGAGTCCGGGAAGTGAAACGTCACAAGGGAAAGAGGGGGGCCCGCAGGTAACGCTCCTGGGTCTGTGAACCAGCACACATCCAAGTCAGGCTCCAGCCTTCTTCAGAAGGTGCAGACTTCCGGGGATGACACAGGGCCCTGGGCTGGGACATGCCACTCGGTGACTATGGTTAACAGCACTGCCGTCCACATCTGGGCGTTGCCAGGCTGACAGGCAGGGTCCTACCATCAGGAGCTGGCAGGGGCCACAGCAACCTGCTCAGGCTGAATTTTCCCAGGCATGTGCTTCAGGGGGTCCCAGGATCCCCCCAGGGTGCAGCTTGAGCCTTTAGAAACCTCTTAATGTTTGTCCACATATTCACAGGCCCAGGCAAGGCATGGATGGAAAGGGGGCCTCCGTGTAGCCTGGCTGGGAGGATCTCTGCTCTAGAGGAGTCTTAGGAGGGGCTGTGGGAAGGGAGGGAAGAAGAGGAAACGAGGAAGCTGAGCACGATGAAGGATTTCACAGAAGCGTGCCATGCTGGGGTGCCAACCACGGGTGTTAGCTCTGCTCTGGGCACGTCCCGCCAAACAGCACGTGAAGACAAAGCAGAGGAAAGCCCTCTGTGGGGAACAGAGGGTTAATCCAAGGTTTGTGTCGGGAGAGCAAAGAGCCCCTAAGAGGAGGGGATCCTAACACGATGCAGGTGCCAATGAGGTTTGAGAGCTTGCAAAGACAAGGGCACCTGAGCACCCACTGCTGGTCGGCCACACCTGTCTCGCTCCCATCAGCGTCTCTGTTCAGCCCAGGTTTCATCTCTTCTCTAAATGCATTCTGGTCTCCATCTCACAGCCATCCCATGGGGAGTTAATTCTCCTCCAACTTGAATGTCTACCCAAGAGCACTCTTGCCTCTGGTTTAATGATGGCACAGACAAATATATATATATATATGTGTGTGTGTGTTTTTAGAAATTACTGTATAAAAGAAATACTAAAAGAGAGAACATTTAGTAACATCTGTAGTTCCTACTGAAAGTGGCATTCTTATTCAAATAACGTCATTATATACATAGTTTAAAATTCATGTATAAATAGATTAAAACATAATGGCCATATTAATTTTTATTGCATGTAATATTTTTGAATTTCTTCATTGATTAAGGTATTACACATGTATCCTTATTCCCCAATTACTCCTCACCCGCCTGTTGTCTGTGCCCATTGATTAGACTCATATGCATGCATATAAATCCTTTGGTTGATCTCTCTCCCTTACTCCCACCCTCCCCTACCTTACCTGAGGTTTGATGATCTGATTGATGTTTCTCTGTCTCTGGATCTTTTTTTTTTTTTCATCATTAGTTTATGTTGATCATTATATTTCACAAATGATTGAGATCTTGTGATATTTATCTTTCTCTGACTGTTTTGTTCATCAGTTTATATTCATCATTATATTTCACAAATGAGTGAGATCCTGTGATATTTACCTTTCTCTGCCAGGCTTATTTCACTTAGCATAATGTTCTCCATCTCCATCCATGTTGTTGCAAATGGTAACAACTCTCTTTTTACTGCAGCGTAGAATTCCATTGTGTAGGTGGTCCACAGTTTTGTTGTCTACTCATCTCCTGATGGGCACTTAGGCTGTTTCCAAATCTTAGCTATGAGGAACTGTGCTGCTATGAACATAGGGGTGCATATATCCTTTCTCATTGCTGTTTCTAGTTTCCCCAAGAGCACTCTTGCCTCTGGCTTAATGCCGGCCCAGACAAGCATATATGATTTTAGCAATTACTGTCTAGAAGAAAGAAATACTAAAAGAGAGAACATTTAGTAACATCTATAGTTCCTACTGAAAATGGCATTCTTATTCAAATGACATCATGATACACATAGTTTAAGACTCATGTATGAATAGATTAAAACAGAATGGCTATATTAATTTTTATTGCATGTAATACTTTTTAAAATTTCTTTATTGATTAAGGTATTATACGTGTGTCCTTATTCCCCCATTACCCCCCACTCCCCACCCATGCCCCACCCCCTGTTGTCTGTGCCCATTGACTAGGCTCATATGCATGCATATAAATTCTTTGGTTGATCTCTCTCTCTTAGCCCCACCCTCTTCTACCTTACCTGAGGTTTAACGTTCTCATTGATGTTTCTCTCTCTTTGGATCTTTTTTTCATCATCAGTTTATGTTGATCATTATATTTCACAAATGAGTGAGATCCTGTGATATTTACCTTTCTCTGACTGTTTTGTTCATCAGTTTATGTTGATCATTACATTTCACAAATGAGTGAGATCCTGTGATATTTTTTTCTCCAACTGGCTCATTTTGCTTAGCATAAAGCTCTCCAGTTCCATCCATGTTGTTGCAAATGGTAAGAATTCCTTTTTTTAATATCTGTAATTCCTACTGAAAGTGGATTCTTATTCAAATAGCATCTTTATATACATATTTTACAATTCCTGTATGAATAGATTAAAAAGGAATGGATATATTAATTTTTATTGCATGTAATATATTTTAAATCTTTTTTTTTTGAAATATTGTTTATTGCATGTAACTTTATTTAAAACTAGAGGCCTGATTCATGAAATTCATGCAAGAGGCTTGGCCCTTGCAGCCCCAGCTTTGTCTGGAAGGTCATTTGGCTGTCCAGTCTAATTAGCATATTATACTTTTATTATTATAGGTTATTATTGTTTTTCTTGAAATATTAATGTTTATTGCATGTAACAATTTAAAAATATATATTTTTTAAACTGAAAGTCTGCCAAAACCGGTTTGGCTCAGTGGATAGAGTGTCCCAGGTTCAATTCCAGTCAAGGGCATGTATCTTGGTTGCAGGTATATCCCCAGTGAAGTGTGTGCAAGAGGTACCTGATCAATGTTTCTCTCTCATCAATGTTTCTAATTCTCTATCCCTCTCTCTTCCTCTCTGTAAAAAATCAATAAAATATATATATTTAAAAACCTGAAAGTCCTATATATAATACCAAAATGAAGAAGTTGGTTTTCACTTGATTATATATATAATTAATTTCTAAGAGGAAGGGAGAGGGAGAGGGAGATAGAAATATCAATGAAAGAGGATCATGGATCGGCTGCCTCCTGCAAGTCCCCCACTGGGGATGGAGCCCACAACCCAGGCATGTGCCCTTGGCTGGAATTGAACCTAGGTCCCTTCAATCCACAGGCCCACACTCCATCCATTGAGCCAAACCAGCTAGGGCCGGCGCTGCATTTTCTTTCCTGCGTGTGTCTCCTATCCTGAACTTAACACATCGAGAAACCCAGAAGTGGGTACAGGTGGTGAGAAGCCCTCTCATTCCAGCCTGAGGATTAAGAGTTCAGAGATCAAAGTTTCTCTCCCCTCCCCTCCCCCCTTTCTTTCCTCCACTCTCTCCTTCCCAAATCAGGGTCTCACCCTGTTGTCATGGTGACAGTGGCAGTGAAAGGAGGTCACACACAAAAAAACAATGAGTAGGAGAACTTTCCCCTCCACTGGAAGGGATTGCAATTCCAAGAACATGGAGCCAACCCCTCGTTATTGTTATTTTTCTCTCTTTCTACCCTCTGGTCACATCAACCAATGAACACATGAATAAGTGAACCAGCAAATCTCTCTCTCTCTCTCTCTCTCTCTCTCTCTCTCTCCCCCCCCCCTTTCCTGCGTCACTCTAAAAAACAATCAATCAATAAAATAATCTATTTCAAAAAGAACACAGGTTTAAAAGAATGGTGGCAGTGCATGGCAATGATAAGTTTCTGGAATCATTGGCATCAGAGAGAACTTCCTTAACTGAAAATTAAAATTACACTATTTTTCTCTTCCATCTTCTTTCTTTTCCGTTACTGACAAAAACATGTGCTTGACCAAACTTCTAGTCAGGCTCCTGAAACTTCCTCTTCGTCCCAGCTGCTAGTACACACTTCCTTATAAAATCTAATTTTAGCAAGAACCCTACTAAGGCACTGTATTCACCGGAAACTCCCACCCCAGATGATTGGCCATCCTCAATATCTAATCAAATTCCTCCTCCTCCTCCTCCTGCTCCTCCTGCTCCCCCTCTTCTCCTCCTCCTGCTCCTCCTCCTCCTCTTCCTTCCCCTTCCACTTCCCACCAGCTTGCCTCTGATGAGCTCAATCTGCCTTCAGCAGGAATCCGGTCAGGTGGATGTTGCCATAACATCTCTTACTCCTGTTTCCTCTTAGTAATTTTTTTTGTTTTGTTTCTTAAATACATATACATATACATATACATACACACACATAGATAGATAGATAGATAGATAGATAGATAGATAGATAGATAGATAGATTGCAGAGAGGAAGGGATGGGGAGAGAGAAACATCAATGATGACAATCATGGACCAGATGCCTCCTGCAATCCCCACATTGGGGATCAAGCCAGCAACCCAGGGCAGGGATTGAATCCTGATCTCTTGGTTCCTAGATCGATGCTCAATCACTGAGCCATGCCAGCTGGGCTTAGTAACATGTCATATGCTGACTCTCACCCCTACTCCTTGGCTGTCAATTCTCACTTTCCCTGGCCATATTTGGGAGTGAGCCTAATCTCTCTCCTTGACTGTGAAACCCCATTGCATAGGCCACTGTACCTATTGCAATGGTCCTAAATATAGTTGGTTTCCCATCTTTGTCACTGAATTATTCCTTTAACATGACCACCACCATACACTGAGGGGCCAGATTATTATGATCTCTGAACACATAATAATCTGGCCACTTAAGAGGCCCAGTGCATGAATTCATGCATGGGTGGGGTCCAGTCAGCCTGAACAAAGGGAGGGGATATGCTCTGTTGTCCGGCCTACCTGCTGGTCGAACTCCTGGTTGAGGGGATAATTTGCATATTAGCCGCCATTTTTTATATATAGGAAGGATATACACTGAGTGGCCAGATTATTATGTGTTCAGAGATCATAGAAATCTGGCCACTCAGTGTATATTCCTCTTTTAAAAAAAAGTATACTAAAAAAAACAATAACAGGTTATGGAACAATAAAACCAACTAATCATTATAGCAGACCATAGTGTCTTTATGTTGGATGGGGATCTCTCCCTTCCCCTTACCTTCTGTAATATTTTTTAATTTAAATTCTTTATTGTTTAAAGTATTATATATGTCTACTCCCACTCCCCCTTGATCTCTCCCCTGCCGCTCCCAACCCCCACCTTCTGTAATATTGCTTAAACATTTCATCATACAGCATGGAATGCAGATAAACTCAAAATAATTAACATGAAAAATCAAAATATGCATGCCTTTAGATGGGTGGATAAACTACACTGTCGTTTAACCATAATAAGCAAGGAGCTGAGATGAGCCTCCAGGGTCAGAAATGACCTTCCTGGTCAAATCAGACGTTTGTAGCTTAAGCTTTGCTGGCAGTACAGCCATGCCTTCCATTTACACACGGTCCATGGCTGTATGTAAATCCATCCCCAGCAGGGGGCCTGCAGGAGGCAGCTGATCCATGACTCTCTCTCATCATTGATGTTTTTATCTCTCCCTCTCTAAAACCAGTCAATAAATAAAAGTATGTGCTGTCTTGTCCTTTACAGAAAAAAAAAAAATCCCTAATTTCCAGCCTTTGAATTCCAGTTTGGGGAACGTGTTTTTTTTTTTTTAAAAAAAAAAAAAAAAGGAAAGCGAGACCAGGAGGAGTAACATAGGTGAACCTGAGGCAGTAGCACTGGGGGATAAAAAATTGGGGAGGGGACTGACTTAACAGTTTTAATGTGAGAGCAAAGGGAAAGGAAGAAGACACAGGCGCACGCACAGAAAAGCTGTTTTAAAGGTTGCAGTGCTTTGTCAAACCTGCACAATTTTTTAAAAATGACTTATGATGTGAATATGTAAATTGGAGTGTGTGTGTGGTGGAGGGGGGGGGGGTGAGTTTGACATTGAGCCCCCTAAAAGTCCCTCCTATGAATGATGTTTCGTTGGGGGGAAAAACTGTTTAAAAAATTACAGAACCAATAAAGCATCTTAAGGGCAAGCTAAAAATGACAAGCATTTTAAAAACTGGGTTTTCCTGTAGGAAAGACCTCGAGTTCAGAAATATTAGAAATACTTAAACCTTCCCGGTGAACGCGATAAACAAACGGGAAAGCGGCTCATATTTTAAAAGGAAGGGCATGAATTTATGGTTTTAGGCAATGTTTACCTAACTGCAGAAGCGGGGAACGCCCCAGTATATATTTTTCAAAAAGGAAAAAAAACAATCCACATACACACACGAAAAAAAACGCCGAGGTTCACGCGCAGTTTAAAAGCTAGAATTAAAACAATGATACGCAGCATAGAGAGGGAAATTTTTGGAGAGGAGAATACTGTTATTTTTTAATATCTTTGCGGCGCGAACGACCGACAGGAAGCCTTAAAGAGGGGGACCGGAAGAAGATGGCGGAAGCGGAAACCGGAAGGGGAGAGAAAGGATGCTGCACGCCGCCCGGCCCCGCCCACTCCCGGCGGACTCGCGCAGTTCCCGCCCCGCTCCTGGAGCGGCGGCGGACCTGCGAGCTACGTGACCTTCCCGGCGTGCACTGCGAGCGAGCGAGCGAGCGAGCCCGCGGCAGCCGCGTCATGGCGGCGCCCAGGCAGCCGCGCTGAGCCGGCCGCTCTGGCCGCTGTCCGCGCGGCCAGTGTGCGATCCGCGGGCTCTCGGGGGCCGCCGCTCCTCCCGGTCGGACTGCAGGACGCTTTAAACAATCTCCCAGCCGGGTTTCGCCATATAGAGAGTGCGATCGGAGAGGGAAACGGTGTTTGTAAAAACTCTGGGCGGAACTAGTGTTACAAGCGTATGTGCGCCGTGTACGTGAGTGTTCACCGTAACACACTCCGGCGCGCCCCTACTGGTGAAGGAAGTCAATGCATCAAACCAGCTGCATCAAACCCTCCTTTAACCCTTCAGTGACAAGCGGAAGCTGTAAAGTGGATGGGGGCCAGGTTTTCCTGTATCTTTACTGATTAAAAATTAAAAATCACTGGGGGCATGCGTGGGGAGGGGTGGGGGAATGGGAATAGGGGGGATGAGGACAAATATGTGATACCTTAATAAAGAAATTAAAATAAAATTGTATTAACAATGAAAAAAATTAAAAATCACGTTCCTTTCCCCTTACCCCCTCCACCTCCTGCAGAAATGATGCATGAAGTGTCGCCTCCTTTTTCTCAAGTTTCACTTTTGAAATAAATACTTAGGGTATCTCCCTCTCAAAAAAAAAAAAACATTATATATATATATATATATATATATATATATATATATATATATATATATAATCGCTCCATGAATGTTTCTTTATTTTCAGCTTAAATATATTGGAATTCATAATTATTCAAAGTCTGTATACATTTTTTTTTTGGGGGGGGCGCCCTGTATGTAAAACCCTGCTCCAAAGAACACAAGCGTCTATTCCCGGGTCCCAGATCCCACCCCCACCCCCCCGCCCCCCAGAACTTTTCAGTTCCCTTATCACGGGCCTCCCATTTTTCCTGCTGCTAGATGGCGCTGTGAGTCCGGGAGGTCCCTGATTCCCCCCGCCTCCCCCCCAAGTAACAGCAGAGCAAGGACGTCTGAAATTTGAGAAAGTTTGTTTTAAGAAGAGAAAGTAGCCTGTGTTGGGAGCTGAATTGCCTCCTTTGAGGAAGAGCATTCACCGTCTAATCCGAGCAGAGCAAAGCTGTTCCCCTGAAAATACCCCTTTTTTTTTTTTTTTCCCTGGGGCTAGTCTGGTGCTTGCTTTTTCAATCTCATTTCTCCCACCCCATACTATTTAGTTGCCTTTATCAAGTTTGACTCTAAATACTGTATTTCCCCCCCCCCTTAAAGTGTACACAACTTCCCTAGCTGGTGTGGCTCAGTGGATAGAGCGTCAGCCTGCCAACTGAAGGGACCCAGGTTCAATTCCAGCCAAGGGCACATACCCTGGTTGTGGGCTCAATGCCAAGAGAGCAGTGTGCAGGAGGCAACCAGTCAATGATTCTCTTTCATCATTGATGTTTCTCTCTCCTCCTCCTTTCCTCTCTGAAATCAATAAAAAATATCTTTTTAAAAATGTATACAACTCCCAAACTCTCCTTTTAATTACACCAGCTGTGGTCCTAGTAATCAGACCTGATGAAACAAAACCAACCAACCAAACAATAACAACAACAACAACAACAACAAAACACTATAAAATCCCAACACTTTAATGTGTAGTAAAATCCTACAAAAAAACCTAGCCCAAGCATATATTCCCAGCTTTTGTCAGGGGTTCTGAAATGGCTTCTGTCCACATGATATCTCAGATCTTTTGACTTCTATACATGGGCCGGTCCCTCTGTGAATACAAGTCAGTCCTCCCGTATCCCCTAGCGCTGATGTGTGTGTGGCTTCTGCTGCTTATACTTTATGTATTAAATCATAAATTGCTTCTAGCGCTGATGTGTGTGTGGCTTCTGCTGCTTATACTTTATGTATTAAATCATAAATTGCTTCCTCCAGGAAACCTCCAACGACCTCTTCAATTCCGGTGGCAGAGCAGTACATCCTGTGGCTGGCAACAGAATAATGCAGGTTCCTCCCTAATGATATAAATCAGACATCTAGTCTGATTTCCGCTGCTGCTTTAAATCTCTCCTTGAGCCAAAGTCGTTTTGGCTCGGTGGATAGAGTGTCGGCCTGCAGACTCAAGGGAATTGGGTTCGATTTCAGTCAAGGGCATGTACCTTGGTTGCGGGCACATCCCTAGCAGCGGGTATGCAGGAGGCAGCTGATCGATGTTTCTCTCTCATCAATGTTTCTAACTATCTGTCCCTCTCCCTTCCTCTCTGTGAAAAATCAATAAAATATTTTTTTAATAAATAAATCTCTCCTTGACTGATGGCTCATGTGAAGGAGACACTTGATCTTTGCTGTTCACGTATCCAATCCATACGGGAAGCAATCCTCACATGCCATAAAGCTGCCACTCAATATATATATATTTAGTTTTCCGGAAATGAACGGGTCAAACTCAATTGTATTCACATATACCAATACTAATGAATAATTGGGTATAGAAGCTAAAATATACTTTACAAGAGCATCAGAAATTGGATCTACAGCCCTACCTAGTTTGGCTTAGTAGATAGAGTGTCAGCCTGTGGCCTGAAAGGTCCTGGGTTCGATTCTTGTCAAGGGCACATGCTCGGGTTTTGGGCTCCATCTCCAGTAGGGGGTGTGCAGGAGGCAGCTGATCCATGATTCTCTTCATCATGGATGTTTCTACCTCTCTCTCCCTCTCCCTTCCTCTCTAAAATCAATTACAAAAGTATATTTTAAGAGGAGAAAAGAAAATATGACCTACATAGGGATAAACTACAAAGGGGCACAGCAGAAATTTGGGGGATGATAAAAAAAAAATGTTCTGTATCTGAATGATGGTTGTGCCTGCATGCCTGGATGCATTTGCTGAAATACACTGAACTGTCACTATCTACTGGAAATGAATATCACCTGAATAAACCCAACTTAAAAAGAAATGGTTAGGGCAGTGGTCGGCAAACTCCTTAGTCCACAGAGCCAAATATCAACAGGACAACGATTGAAATTTCTTTAGAGAGCCACATTTTTTAAACTTAAACTACTTCTAACGCCACTTCTTCAAAATAGACTCACCCAGGCCGTGGTATTTTGTGGAAGAGCCACACTCAGGGGGCCAAAGAGCCGCACGTGGCTCAAGAGCCACGGTTTGCCGACCACTGGGTTATGGTATCAATACCCTTATTTAAAAAAAAAATTATATATATATATATATATATATATATATATATATATATATATATATATATATATAATTGATTTTTTTTTTACAGAGAGGAAAGGAGAGGGATAGAGAGCTAGAAACATTGATGAGAGAGAAACAGAGAAACATGGACCAGCTGTCTCCTGCACACCCCCCACTGGGGATGTGCCCGCAACCAAGGTACATGCCCTTGACGGGAATCGAACCTGGGACCTTTCAGCCGGCAGGCTGATGCTCTATCCACTGAGCTAAACCGGTTTCAGCAATACCCTTATTTTTGTCTTTTCCTTCTTTAACTTAGTCATGCCCCTGAAAGCCACTTGCCACTATAGGTCACAGCTTGAGGCCATCCCCCTCCCCCTGTAGAGAGAGTGTTTGGAGAGTTTTGTGGTCAGCAGGCCAAAGGTGAGATGCCAAGGTCACTTCGCCTGGTGTCCAAACAAAGAATGTGCCACCCAAGAGCCTCAGGGAGGAGGCAGGCAGATAAAACATTTAACATTCCCGATTTTTTTTTTCTGCTACTTACGTGCCATTGGCCACTGGGCTTTCACACGGAGGAACAAGCCGAGGGGAGGCTGGCTGCTGGGCTGTGGTCCAGTCCGACCGTTGTCTGTGCGGCTGTGGGCAAGGGTCTTCACCCGCCCATGCCTCCGATTTCCGATCTGGAAAACAGGAACAAGAGTCTCGGTATGACCGAAGCCAGTTTGGCTCAGTGGATAGAGCGTCGGCCTGTGGACTGGAGGGTCTCGGGTTTGATTCCGGTCAAGAGCATGTGCCTTGGTTGCGGGTACATCCCCAGTAGGGGGTGTGCAGGAGGCGGCTGATGGATGTTTCTCTCTCAAGGATGTTTCTAACTGTCTATCTCTTTCCCTTCCTCTCTGTTAAAAAAATAAATAAATAAAATATATATTTTTAAAAAGAGTCTTGGTGTGGCCCTAACTGGTTTGGTTCAGTGGATAGAGTGTCGGCCTGCAGATTCAAGGGTCCTGGGTTCGATTCCGGTCAGGGGCATGTACCTTGGTTGCGGGCACATTCCCAATGGGGGGTGTGCAGGAGCAGCTGATTGGTGGTTTCTCTCTCATCAATGTTTCTAATTCTCTATTTCTCTCCTTTCCTCTCTGTAAAAAAAATCAAATCAAATATATATATATACATATATATATATGTGTGTGTGTGTGTGTGTGTATATATATATATATTTTTTTTTTAAGAGTCTTGATGTGGCCCTAGCCACTTTGGCTCAATGGATAGAGCACTGACCCTCAGACTGAAGGGACCCAGGTTCAGCTTGAGTCAAGCGCACAGACGTACCTTGGTTGCCAGGTTCCCTGGCCAGGAAGTGCAGGAGGCAACCAATCAATGTGTCTCTCTCACATCAATGTTTCTCTCTGTCTCTCCCTCTCCCATTCTCTCTAAAAATCAATGGGAAATATCCTTGGGTGAAGATTAACCAAAAATACACTGAGTGGCCAGATTATGATCTCTAAACTCATAGTAATCTGGCCACTCAGTGTCTAATATATATATATAATAGAAGCCCAATGCATGAATTCATGCATGGGTGGGGTCCAGCCAGCCTGGCCAGGGGGAGGGGACATGGGCGGATGGTCAGCCTGCCTGCTGGTCGAACTCCTAGTTGAGGGGTCAATTTGAAAATTACTCTTTTATTATATAGGATAGACACTCAGTGTCTATCCCATATAGATTTTTAAAATATATATATTTTATATGACCTTTCAGTCCGCAGGACCGACACTCTATCCACTGAGCCAAACAGGTTTTGGCTCTTCTTTTTAAAAAATATTTAAATATATTTCTTTATTGATTTCAGAGAGGAAGGGAGAAGGAGAGATAGAAACATCAATGATGAGAGAGAACCATCGATCAGCTGCCTCCTGCATGCCCCCTACTGGGGATCAAGCCCACAACCTGGGCATATGCCCCTCACCAAAATCGAACCTGTGACTCTTCAGTCTGCAGGCGGACGCTCTATCCACTGAGCCACACCACCAAGGGCAGCTGTTGGGGTTTCTACATGGGGAGTCACAGACCAAATTCCCTATGGCCCTCTGTCCGAATGGCTAGTCTGTCTTTTTTTCTGTAAATGTTCACATCTTTTTTTTTAATGCTTTTTAAATTGATGTTTAGAGACATAGGAAAGGAGAGGGAGAGATAGGAACATGGAGGAGAGAGAAACATCAATCAGCTGCCTCCTGCACCTCCCCACCAGCCAGGGATGGAGCCTGCAACCCGAGCATGTGCCCTGACTGAGAATCAAATCAGTGACCTCTTGGTGTACGGGATGATGCTCAACCACTGAGCCACACAGTCTGGGCCAGATGGCTCTTCTGATTCTACTTTCAGAATCTCTCCAGGAGAAATAGGGGTGGTTTCCTCCTGACTTCTGGTCCAAAAATCAAGAAGGGAGCAGTCGCCAGGTTGTGTTCTGCGGCTTTTTCGTTCTGTACGGCTGCTCACCAGTGTCAGAGAGACCTCCCTGACTGTAACACTAAGATGTGTGTTGAGCATGAGCAAGAACTAGCTACACATTTGATTCCCGCACATCTTTTTTTTTCTTTCCCCCTGGTTAATCCTCACCTGAGGATATTTTCCCATTGATTTTTAGAGAAAGTGGAAGGTGGGAGAGGGAGGGACAGAGGGAGAAACACTGATGTGACAGAGACACATCAATGGGTTGCCTTCTGCCAAAACCAGTTTGGCTCAGTGGATAGAGCATCAGCCTGCGGACTGAAAGGTCCCGGGTTCGATTCCGGTCAAGGGCATGTACCTTGGTTGCGGGCACATCTCCAGTAGGGGTTGTGCAGGAGACAGCTGACCAATGTTTCTCTTCCATCAATGTTTCTAACTCTCTATCCCTCTCTTTTCCTCTCTGTAAAAAAATCAGTAAAATAAAGTTCTTAAAAAAAATAAAAAATGGGTTGCCTTCTGAACAGGCCTGGACTAGGGCCGGGGATGGAGCTTGCAACCCGGGGCCTTCAGTCCACGAGCTGGACCTCTCTCCACTGAGCCACACTGACCAGGGCCCCGCAAATCTTCCTGAGGGGGCCTCTGTTGCCGTTACCCTGGAGTTTATAAAAAGATCACGTCTTTAGAACATGCTGGCGGTCTTCAGCCTCATAAGTGATAGAGACAGCAAAGCCGGCCCCCAGGTTTCTGTTTCACCAGCTTTTGATGAGCAGATTGAGCTGGACACACAGCACTGGGACGGGGCCCTGCCTGTAGGGGCCCAGATACAGACGAGGAGAGGGTGACAGACACTGCACCTTGCTCACGCAAGACCTACCTCGGGCCCTGGCCGGTGTGGCTCAGTGGATAGAGTGTCGGCCTGCGGACTGAAGGGTCCCAGGTTCTATTCCTGGCTCTGCTGGCCATGTGCAGGAGGCAACCAATCGATGTATTTCTCTCCCATGGATATTTCTCTCTGTCTTTCCCTCTCTCTTCCACTCTCTCTGAAAAAATCAATGGAGACATATCCTCGGGGGAGGATTCACACACCCAAAATAAAGGAGGGAAAGACCTACCTCGGTGCACGCCATCAAACTGCCCCTCTGAGTCCGGCAATCAGAAGAGAGGAAAGCCGTGCCAGCTCACTGGCAGATGGGTTGCTAGGAGCATCATGAGACCAGGGAGACTCTGGTCACTGTCCTGGGAGGGGCGGGGGGAGAGTGAAAGAGAAAGAGGCAAAGTCACGAGAAAGTCACTGGAACGGGGCCTTCCACCCTCTCATCACATGACTGCAAAAAAGACAGAGGGCTTGCCCTGGTCATTGTATTGTAGCTCAAGGGTTAGAGCTTGAGCCCTCCCACCACAAGGTCCAGGGTTCGATTCCTGGGCGAGGGCACATACCTGGGTTGCAGGTTCAATCTCCACCTTGGTTGGGGCGCATTCAGGAGGCAACCAACCGATATGTCTCTCTACATCGATGTTTCTCTCTTTCCCTCCCTTCTTCTCTCCCTTCTTCCATTCCTCCCTCCCTCCATCAGTCCTTGTAACTTAAACTCTCTCTCCCTCCTTTTTATACTTCCTAAAAAAAAAATATCAATGAAAATAATTTCCTTGGGTGAGGATTTAACAAAAACAAAATAAAAATAGAAAGATCTTGTCCGACCAGTATGGCTCAGGGGTTAAGCATCGACCTATGAATCAGGAGGCCATATTTCGATTCCCAGTCAAGGGCACAGGCCCAGGTTGTGGGCTCCATCCCCAGTGTGGGGCATGCCGATCCATGATTCTCTCTCTATCCCGCTTATAAAATCACTAAAACCTGGCTGGTTTTTGCTCAGTGGACAGAGCGTCGGCCTGTGGAGTGAGGGGTCCCGGGTTTGACTCTGGTCAAGGGCACATGCCTGGGTTGCAGGAGGCGGCCAATCAATGGTTCTCTCTCATCATGGACGTTTCTGTCTTTCTCTCCCTCTCCCTTCCTCTCTGAAATCAATAAAAATCTATTTTAAAAAGTAATAATAATAAAACCAATAAAACACATTTTTAAAAAGTTAAGGTTAATGTAAGGTGACCAGACGTCCTGCTTTTGGTGGGGCAGTCCTGATTTTGAACAATTTGTCCTGCGTCCCGCGGCATTTTAAAAAAGTCCCCATTTGCCAAAACCGGTTTGGCTCAGCGGTAGAGCATCGGTCTGCGGACTGAAAGGTCCCAGGTTTGATTCCAGTCAGGGGCATGTACGTTGGTTGCGGGCACATCCCCAGTAGGGGGTGTGCAAGAGGCAGCTGGTCAATGTTTCTCTCTCATCAACGTTTCTAGCTCTCTATCTCTCTCCCTTCCTCTCTGTAAAAAATCAATAAAATATATATTTTTTTAAAAAGTCCCCATTTTTTGAAAGAATGCACAACAAGCTAGGGAACGGTGGGAGAACGGGAAGGGAATATACGGTTTTCGGTGACCGTGTGGCTATTTAGCCAGGATATGAGTTTTATATTATTTTTGTTAATTTTATCATGTTAAACTTTAATAATAACAAATAATTGTTGAAAACTGATTATCAAGAACTGCTTATCAAAGTTTGCATTGTTGATCAGTTGTTAGAATTCACTCAAATGAGAAATATGCCAAAGAATAAAATAATACTATACATAATTTTTTAAAATTTATTATATTTGCAAATTGGACTTATGTTGAAATTTTTAAAGATATATTTCAGTACTATGTTTGCATTCTATGAAAATTTTTGTTGCTCCATATAGATCAAATTTTTAATCAAGAACACTCTCCCTCCCCCCGTCAATGGTGTCCTGCTTTACCAATGTTAAAATCTGGTCACCTTAGGTTAATGGTCTAATAGAGTGAAGATAAGGAGTAATTTCCCCCCCTGAAATCTGACCTTTAGATAACATAGAGCATTAGCGCGCACGCACACACACACATACACACACACACACACACATACACACACACACACATACACACACACACACACACACAGCTCCTGGCTGCAGGCGTACGCTTTGGAGGAAAAGCATCCATAAAGGAAGGACTGGCTCGCTCTGTCGGCTGCTCACATCACCATAAACCCAGAGCAAGCGGTCCCTCCAGAACCGTTTCCATGGCCATTGAATCCGGGATTGCACCACTTGCGTAACAGACATATGCTCCTGCGTCTCTCAGATGCCCCGTTAAGGCTGCCTCCTTGGCAGGGAGTGTGCTTCTCTCCACAGAAACCTGCTGGCATTAGGGCCGTTCACGTTTGAGACCCCAGACTCCATAGTCCTCGTCTGCTCACCAGAGCCTTGAATTGCTTCTACCAAATGCTGCTTTTGTGTCTCCTGGGTGTGTGTGTGTGTGTGTGTGTGTGTGTGTGTGTGTGTGTGTGTATGGTAACCAGATCGTCCTGCTTTTGGTGGAACAGTCCGGATTTTTAACAATTTTTCCTGCGTTCCACAGCGTAAAAAAAAAAAAAAAAAAAAAAAAGTCCCTATTTTTGGAAAGATTGGAAAGATTCTTTCCAAAAATTGGGACTTTTTTAAAACGCAGCAAGATGCAGGAAAAATTGTTAAAAATCCGGACTGTCCCACCAAAAGCAGGACAATCTGGTCACCTTAGTGTAGACACACACACACACACACACACACACATGGAGTGGCCAGATTATTACGATCTCTGACCACATAATAATCTGGCCACTCAGTGTATCTCCTATTATAATAAAAGGGTAATTTGCAAATTGTCCTCTTGACCAGGCATTCAACCAGCAGGCAGGCTGGCCAACTGCCCATGTCCCCATCCCCTGGCCAGGCTGGCTGGGCCCCACCCATGCACGAATTCATGCACTGTGCCTCTAATATATATATATATATATACATACACTGGTGGCCAGATTATTATATATTCATAGGTCATAATAATATGGCCAGTCAATATATGTATATATATATACACACATACACATACATGTATATGTATGTGTGTATGTGTACATGTATATATGTATATATACTAAGTATATATATACATATATATATATAAAAATATAAAAATTTCCAAGAGATGGAGGGAGGGAGAGAGACAGAAACATCAATGATGAGAGAGAATCACTGATGGGCTGCCTCCTGCACACCCACCCCCACGCTGGGGATCCAGCCGGCGACCTGGGCATGTGCCCTGATGGGGAATCGAACCCTGACCTCCTGTCTCCTGGACTGATGCTCAGCCTCTGAGCCACACGGGCGGGCTGTGTCTCTTGGTTTGATGGGAGGAAGCCCCTGTTCCAACACCAAGGGAGCTCACGCAGCCCACAGCCTGCTCCCCGAGACCTCTGTCAGAGAGGGGTCACAGGTGGAGCCTGGAACAACAGACATCAGTGAATCAGTGAAATTACCAAAAAAAAAAAAATAAAAATGGGTGCATGCAATTTGTAGAAAACACTCCAGCAGGGAAAGCGCCATGTCTGCCTTCCCAAAATCATCATCATCATCATCATCATCATCATCAACAATAACCACGCTATGCAGTGAACAGAGATGTCTGAAAAGATGGCAATAACGGAAGACTCTTTGAAATAGGATGAGGCACACCATGCAATAATACGCACCTGCTGTCTACAATAGACTTGTGTACCCGGAAAAGCCCCCCTAATCCTAAGAGCCCGTGTCACCCCAAATGAAAGTCATTAGAATAATATTTTTTTTTTAAAGAAAAGAAAAGAGAGTATGAATGCACTTTGTGGGAAGAGAGAGGAGGGAGAGAGAGGTAGACACAATGCAAAGCATAGGGATCTGGCTGTAGCGCCTGCGTCTGCCCTTTGCAAGCAGGAGCGTCTGCACAGCCAAGGTGGAAAGAGCACGGAAAAGCGAGCAGGAATACCTGTGACAGGCAGCACGAGGCCCGCGGGGGGTCCCTCCGGAGCGGACTCTCCCCACAGGCAGTGCAGACCGCTGGCCTCGCCCGGTGCAGCCGGACCCTCCAGCGGAGAGGGCAGCCAGGAGCCCTCCCCCGGGGCCTGGGCGCGGCGCGTCTGTCCCCGGAGGAGGCCCCGCCCGGGCTGGACCGGAGGGAGCAATGGGTTGAGCTCGCTGTCTGCTGGGGAGGCCACCAGCGCATGCGCAGGAGCGCCCACCGCTGCCTGCTCCGGGGGTTGGAGAGAGAGAGAGAGAGAGAGAGAGAGAGAGAGAGAGAGAGAGAGAGAGAGAGAGAGAGACATTCCTGGAGGCCCCGGGGAAGAAAAGGGGGAGGCGTGTCAGGGAAGGGAAAAAATGCACCGGGCATGGCCCGTGCAGAGATAAAGCGTGGAGGAGATAGATCCGCGCTAAAATGTGCAAGGATTTGGGGGACATAAATGTCAACATTCTTTTTTTTAAAGATTTTTTAATGAGTTTTGTTTTTTAAAATATATATATTGTATTTTATTGATTTTTTACAGAGAGGAACAGAGAGGGATAGAGAGTTAGAAACACGGATGAGAGAGAATCATCCATCAGCTGCCTCCTGCACGCCCCCCACTGGGGATGTGCCCGAAACCAAGGCACATGTCCTTGACCGGAATCGAACCCGGGACCCCTGAGTCTGCAGGCCGACGCTCAATCCACTGAGACAAACCAGTTTGGGCTGATTTTTAAATATACATATATATTATTGAATTTTTTTTTTTTTTACAGAAAGGAAGGGAGAGAGATACAGAGCTAAAAACATCAATAAGAGAGAAACATCGACCAGCTGCCTCCTGCACACCTCCCACTGGGGATGTGCCCGCAACCAAGGTCCATGCCCTTGGCCAAAATCGAACCTGGGACCCTTCAGTCCGCAGGCCGGTGCTCTATCCACTGAGCCAAACCGGTTTAGGCAATTTCAACATTTTTTTTTATCGCACCCTGGCTGGCGCAGGGGGTGGAGGATCAGCTTATAAGGGCGGGGCGGGGGTATGGGGCAGTTAGAGATACGCAGACCAGGCTTCATGGCCCCAGGGAACTATCCCCCTCGGTTTTTGGTTTGGGGTTTTTGTTGTTGTTGTTGTTGTTAGGAGTGGTTTAGGTGTTGTGGTCATAAAGAACAGCCTTATGGCCTGGCCGGTGCCACTCAGTGGTTGGGTGTCGCGATGTGGGCACCAGGAGGTAGGTCATAGGTTCGATTCCCAGTCGGGACTCGTGTCCAGGTTTCAGGCTTGATCCCCAGCAAGGAGTGGGCGGGAGGTGGTAGCTCATCCATGATTCTCTCTCATCACCGATGTTTCTTTTAGTGTCATATCTGAAAATCCCTAAATTTGTCAGCAAATGTTCTCCTATTTTCTTGAAGAGGTTTACAGTTTAACATTTTAAATGTAAATAAAGGGTCCACTTGAGTTTGTTTTTAATTCGATTTAATCATACCATCTGACTTTATGACTGATGTTTCTGATTTTATTGATGTTTCTATCTCCCTCTCCCTCCCTCTCTGAGGTCAATTACACACACACACACACACACACACACACACACACACTCAAAAGGCTTAAATTTAAAAAGAATGCTCTTGTTGCCCTGCCCTCGGGGGTGGCTCTGCTGGGTTGAGCATTGTGTCCTGATACACCAAGGTCATGGGTTTGATCACTGGTCAGGGCACATGAAGAATCAATGGATGCTCCTCTCTCTCTCTCTCTCTCTCCTCTAAAAACCAATAAATAAAATTTAAAAAAAAAAGAATATCCTTATTTTGTAAGCATGCAGGCAGAAATGTCCTAAGGTCATATTTATTCTAACATCCTTGACATCACATATATGGATATAGATGGGTTTGCTCCAGCAATGTGTTGGTCATTTCAAATCAGATAGTTTGATATAGGTTGTTTGTTTCACTATTCCTTCTGCTTTTCTATTTTTTTTTTAAATTCCATTTTCACTATGCATTTTAAAAACAGGTAAGGAATTCAAGAAAAAATGTTTTGTGCCAGATTATATATGAAAAAGTGAAATCTTCTATGAGCTGTTTTAGTCCCTTAAGTATTTCCCAGCTTTCTGTAACAATCAAATCATATCTGCCCTAGCTGGTTTGGCTCAGTGGTTGAGTGCCGGCCTGAAGAGTGAAGGGTCCTGGGTTCAATTCCCTGTCAGTGCACATGCCTGGGATTTCGGGCTTTATTGCCAGTAGGGGGCGTGCAGAGGCAGCTGATCAAGAATTCTCTCATCATGGATGTTTCTCTCTCCATCTCCCTTCCTCTCTGGAATCAATAAAAAATATATAAACTAAAAAATCATATTGCGCCAACTGGTTTGGCTCAGTGGATAGAGAGTTGGCCAGAAGACTAAAGGGTCCCAGATTCGATTCCGGTCAAGGGCATGTACCTTGGTTGCAGGTACATCCCCAGTTGGGAGGTGTGCAAGAGACAGCTGATGGATGTTTCTGTCTATCCCTCTCCCTTCCTCTCTGTAAAAAAATCAATAAAAAATATATTTTTTTAAATCACATTGAAGGAGGTTCCTTTTCTGCACAGAATCAGCAACTGGGCAGAAAGAGAACCTCCTTCAATATGATTTTTTTAAATATATATTTTTATTTAATAATTTTAATATATATTTTTATTTAATATGATTTTTAATATATATTTAAATATATATCTTTTTCAAAATGAAACCTCCTTTAAAAAAATAAAACCTCCTTCAATATGATTTTTTAAAATATATATATATTTTTTTATTTAATATCATTGTGGACACCATATCCATGTGGACACCAGATGGCGCTGTGAGCCGCCTGCAATGAATTTCAGGACCAAAGCATCCATCTCACCCACACGTGTTACAGGACAGGAACCCGCCCCCGAGTGGGAAACACACGTGGATCAAATTGGTATGGAATCGTCTGCTGTCGCCTGCTGGCAAGATCACCTGCGTGCCAACTTGTCAACCCGAGACGTTTGCGGTGCGGTGCCGAAGACCCTGTTATCCCACCGTATTTACACACTCAAACAGCTCTCATCACGGCACTTACTAAGCCAAAAGCCAAGTAAAGGCGCCACAGGTTTTTATTTTTATTGATTTTAGACAGGAAGGGAGAGGAAGAGAGAGAGAGAGAGAGAGAGAGAGAGAGAGAGAGAGAGAGAGAGAGAGGGAAACATACATCAATGATGAGAGAGAATCATGGATTAGCTGCCTCCTGCAGGCCCCACGCTAACCACAGAAAGGTCACAGGTTTGATTCCTGTTCAGGGCTCATGCTTGGATTCTGGATTCTGCCTATGAGAGGCAACCGATCAATGTTTCTCTCTCACATCTCTCTGTCTCTCTCTGTCTCTGTCTATCTCTCTCTCTCTCTCCTCTCTCCTCTCTCCAAAACAAACACACACACACACACACACACACACACACAACAGCCCTAACCAGTTTGGCTCAGTGGATAGAGCGTCAGCCTGCAGACTGAAGAGTCCCAGGTTCGATTCTGGTCAAGGGCATGTACCCTGGTTGCAGGCACATCCCCAGTAGGGAGTGTGCAGGAGGCAGCTGACCAATGTTTCTCTCTCATCGATGTTTCTAACTCTATCCCTCTCCCTTCCTCTCTGTAAAAAATCAATAAAATGTATTTTTAAAAAGCACAACAATAAACTTATCCTCAGATGACCATTTAAAAACTGCAATATCATCAACAATAACAAAATCTTAAGTGAAAGTCTAACAAAACACATGCAGGATTTTTATGCTGAAAATTGCAGAACACTGATTTTAAAAAATCAAACAAAGCCAAAATCAGTGGAAAGAGATACTTTCTTTATACAATGGGTGATTCAAAATAGCAAAGATGTCGATTCTTCCCAAATGGATATAGAGATGCAAAGAAATTCCTATGAAATTTTAACAAACGTTTTTGTAGACATTAACAAGCATATCTTAACATTTGTATGGAAAGTCAAAGTAACTAAAGCAGCTAAAATAATTCTGGAAAAGAACGACAGAAATGGAGGAATCATACCACCTGATTTTATGACTGAGTGTTTAGCTATAAGAATCAAGGCACTGTGGTGTTTGTAGGGGAGTAGAGACATAAATCAGAACAGAGTTTGTAAATAGACCTACAAAAATAGCCAAAACATTTTTTATAAACTCATAAAAAGAATTCAGTAAAAAATAATTTTAAATAGATCATGTTGGCTGTACATCCAACACACACACACACACACACACACGAACCTCAACTCACACTTCACACCTTATACAAACATAAACTCAAGTGAAGAAAAGGAACGTTTACCATTTGCAACAGCATGGATGAAACTGGAGAGCATTAGGCTAAGCTAATAAGCCAATCAGAGAAAGATAAATATCACATGATCTCACTTCTGCTCTGTGGGATATAATGATCAACATAATTTGATGAACAAGAATAGTTCGATCTAGAGACAAATGGCAAGGGAGGGGAGGTTAGAGTGCAACCAAAGGACTTATATGCGTGCATATGAGCATAATCACTGGGGAGGTGGGGGCTTGCCTGGACTGGGAAGGGATAGGGGAAATGGTCAATTGGGGAAAAAGGAGACATATGTAAAATTTTAAACAATAAAAAATAAATTAAAATAAATAAATCAAGTGGACCATTTATTTACATTTAAAATGTTAAACTGTAAACCTCTTCAAGAAAATAGGAGAACAGTTGTTGACTTAAATTTAGAGATTTTAGATATGACACTAAAAGCACAATCTATAAAAGAAAAAATGTTTAAGTTGGACTTATTCAAAATTAATGACTTCTGCTCCATGAAAGATATTATATAATCAAGGTGAAAACACATGAAATCAGTGAAAATATTTGCACATTGTATATGTGACAAAGGACTCACATCTGGAAAATACAGAGAACCCTCTAAGCCAAATAGTAAGACAAGAAAAAATTTTAATTAAATAAATAATTAAATTTAATTAAATAAATTGAGTAGACATTTCACCCAAGAAAAGACGTGCAAGGCACAGGAGCACATGAAAGAGATTCAACATCGTCAGCCGTTAGGAAAATTCAAACTAAGGCCACCAGGTGATGCTGCTGTACTTGCTAAAACTATTTAAATTTAATAAACCTGACCATATCAAAAGGCGTTGGAAATACAGAATTTTAAAGCAATTCACGGCACATGTGGCCAAAAATAAAACAATTATCATGGTAGGGTTTGTACGTAGGTATGCATGTGAGGATATAGAGAGAAATAAACATATGCATTTCACAAGCATGGGTTTGAAAGTCCTAACAAAAGAGTCATCAAAGCATGGATGGTGGTGGTAATATAAACGGCAGGAGTTAGAAGATGGTTTTTCATTAGGTAATTTCTGTCTAGGTAACATTTGAATGTTGATCACCAAAAAAAATTTTTTTAAATAAAAAAATCCTTCCTTCAAACATCAGAATGTTAACACAGCAAAAGAATTATACATAGAGTGCCCTATTCTTGAAAGGAAAATTATGGGGCTTTACAGCCAGAGTGGAGAAGTAATAGTAAATGCTATCAGGAATTTTCTTGTTGCTGTTTTCCCCCCAGCACCCTGCACCTTTGTTAATATCCTTTACTTAGTAAATTTTTTAGAATACAGAAAACCAAAGAGGTAAATTCCAAATAACTTACAACACACAGGAAGGGAAACAGACCCAGACTCATTTTGTGTGGTTCGCTAGTGACATTTCCGAAACAGACACAGAATCCTGAGTTGCAGCTTCGGAGGAACGAGGGTCTGAAGTCCGAGGGAACGGGGTGAGATGAAGGGATAATGTCTAAAAGGAGGCGTTACATGGAGGAGAGGTTTCAAAAGCAAAGTTCAACAGCTGTTGTGTATTTTTTTTTAATTCATCAATCAATGTTAAGTAGTTATCCGTTAAATAAAAATTGAATTTTAAAAGACTGAAGTCACAGGAATGTAAAAAAACGGAAGCAAGTTTTATACCAGTAACAATGACAGGATTTTAAAAATTATAATGCACGCTAGGTGGAGAAACTGTGCTCCTGGAGGATGGAACAAGTCTGAAACATGAAGCAACATCCAAGTCCAAAACGATCTTAGGTGATGTCGGCTTCCCGTGAAGTCTCAACAGCCCCTAAACGGGAACATTCTGCAAAATTCTGGCCAGTGGAATTCAGCTAAAGAAAACATCACGGCTATCGCCAAAACTACGATCCACCGCTTTACGGAGGGGCTTTTCATCCAAATAGCAACAGCGATGGCTTTTAAATCCCACTACCACATTTTTCCGACAACAACAACAAAAAAAAGCAAAGTCTGAAAATCAAATATCAAAACCTGAGAGTCCAAACTCTCTGGGAGGCATCCGCCCTGCGGAACCAAGCGGCCCTCGGCCACGCCATCCCGCCCGGCGCCAATAAGGATGGGAACGCCTCCTCCCGCCCCCCCCCCCCCACCTCCCTCCCAGGGCTTAAAGCCTGCGCGGACCAGGTGGAAGCCTGCGGACGGAGACAACGGGGGCCCGGAGCGGCCAAAACACATCCCCTCGTCCCACCCCGCCAACGCCGCTCAGAGGCTCACAGTTTAGGCCGCTGCAGACCACCGTCCTCCGATGCGGTCACGTGACCCTCCCCGCGCTCAGCGATCGAGCCGGTTGCCTAGCAACCACCGGCATCCGGACCGGAGGCTCTCCGCGGTTCGCTTATAGAGCTATTTTCCTCAGTCAAAAAACAAAGAAATAAGCAAATAAACACACACAGGCACACACACACACACACACACACACACACACACGAAAACCCGCAGTGGAGCCAAAAAGTCCCAGTTTGATTTCTGGTCGCGGCACTTGCACAGGTTGCGGGCTCGATCCCGCGCACGGGAGGCAACCGATCCAAGAGTCTCATCACCCGATGTCTTTTTCTCCCTTCCTCGCTGGAATCGTTAAAAATGCGTTTTACAAACACAAGCCAGCTTAAAAAAAAAAAAATAGAAGCGTAAAATAAAGCATTTCGGGGTGCTTTGCTAAGCACATGCTCCAGGTTACGGGTTCTGTGAATTAAAAAAAAAAGAAAGAAAAGAAAAGAAAGAAAGACGTACTTGTTTTTCTATAAAATGATTCATAATAGTTAGGTTTGATAGGTGGAGTAAGACTACAAATAAATAGTCAAGTGTTTTTGCAAATGTTGGTTAAATGTGTAGTTGGTTAAATGTGTAGTTTACAAAAACAAGCCAGATTTAAAATAATAATAATAATAATAATAATAATAATAATAATAAAGAAAGAAGTGTAAAATAAAGCATTTTGGGGTGCTTTGCTAAGCAAATGCTCCAGGTTACGGGTTCTGTGAATTAAAAAATAAAAATAAAAAGAAAGATGTACTTGTTTTTCTATAAAATGATTCATAATAGGTATGATAGGTGGAGTAAGACTACAAATAAATAGTCAAATGTTTTGCAAATGTTGGTTAAAAGTGTAGTTGGTTAAATGTGTAGTTTACAAAAACAAGCCAGCTTTAAAAAAAGAAAGAAAAAAAGTGTAAAATAAAGCATTTTTGGGGTGCTTTGCTAAGCAAATTCTCCAGGTTACAGGTTCTGTGAATTTTTTTTTTTAAATGTAAGATTTATTTGTTTTTCTACAAAATGATTTATAATATTTAGGTATGGTCAGTTGAGTAAGACTACAAATAAATAGGCAAATGTTTTGCAAATACTTGTTAAATGTATAGTGCAGTACTTAGTGTAATTGTCCATGCAGACTGAGCTCAAATTAATAAGAGAAAAGCAACCTAACTTTAAACACGTGTTTGGCACTTGAACAGGTTATTTTAGAGAGAGAGAGAGAGAGAGAGAGAGAGAGAGAGAGAGAGAGAACAAAATATAAAGGCAATAAGCACAATATCCTTCCTGAAACTAAAATAAGCTATAATAATTTTTTTAAATGTTCGCCTGATTGAGGAAGAAAACGAATTTACTAATATCCAGGTTTTACAGCTGCATGTGTGATACTTACACCTTTTCAGGTTGGCTACATATTGCTGTAGCCTCTTTTTTTAACCTGCAAGTTCTATTTTTATGGAAGGGGCGAATTTACAAGAACATTCCCTGAAGAATTTTCTGCAAAAGTGGAGAATATGAAATAGAGTAAAAGCTTATCAACTGGGCATGGGCAACATTCAGAATTCTAAAAGCCAACAAAAATGTAGCTGTATATGTAGTGAGGGGGAAAAAGCATTATGATGGCATAAACCAAATAAAAATCAATTTGGAATGTAAAATGGAAATATCACATATGTCTCTAGTTCTATCTTTTAAATGTATATTTCTAGATATAACTAGTAGATTTAAATATATGTAAGTAAATGTATAGGTACTCAGTTAAATGTTTGAAAATGTTATGAAAAATCGGATACCTTTGTTTATAACTATTGTAAATCCGTGTCCAAATATCTATCTCTAGGCAGATATAAATACAGATTAGGATTCTGTCTCATGTACTTGTAAATGTACTGAAAAATCTGAATGTATACACAAATTTAAAAGGTAGTGTGGAATTAAACAGAAAGAAAAACCACATTATGGTCAATTAATGTTTGACAAAGGAGGCAAGAACTTACCATGGAGTTCAAAGACAGTCAAGTCAATAAATGATGTTGAGAAAATTGGACAAGTGCATGCAAAAAAAATGAAACTAGATCAACAACTTGCACTATACACAAGAATAAACTCAAAACGAATAAGAGACTTAAAATAGAAGTTGAAAAACCATAAAAAACCTAGAAGAAGAAGGAAAAAAATCTCAAACATCTCACACAGCAGAATTTTCACTAACAAACTCCTAGGGCAAGAGAAACAAATGAAAAAGTAAACAAATGGTACTACATCAAAATACAAAATTAAAAAAAAACAACCTTCTGCACAGCCTAATAAACAGTGATCACAACGAAAAAAGAACCCACTGTAGGGGAGAACATATTTGCCAATGACGCATCTGTTAAGGGATTTAATTTCCAAAATATACCAAGAACTCATACAGCTCAACAAAAGGAAGACAAATAACCCCTATTAAAAAAAGAAATAGGCAGAGGACCTGAATAGGCACTTCTCCAAAGAGCACACACAGGTATCTGATAGACAGATGGAAAAATGTTCACCATCACTAACCATCAGAGAGGTGCAAATTAAAACGACAACGACGGATCCCTTCACACCTGCCAGAATGGCTACCATCGGCACATCAACAAACAGGAAGTGCTGGCAAGGATGTGGAGACAAGGGAACAAACCCTCGTGCACTGCTGGCGGGAATGCAAATTGGTGCGGACTCCGTGGAAAATAAGATGGAATTTATCGCAGACATTAAAAACGGAACTCCCATGTGACCCGGCGAGCCAGCTGCCCACACTATAGATCCTGAGAAGCCCAAAACACCCGCCAGAAAGAATGCAGCACCCCAAGGTTCATAGCAGCACTTTTTTTTTTTTTACAGTAGCTAAGATCTGGAAACAGCCCACGTGCCCATCCGTAGACGAGTGGGTAGAAAAGCTGTAGCTCGTTGACACAGTGGAATACTATGCAGCTGTGAAAAAGAAGGATCTCTGACCCTTTGTGACAGCGGGAAGGGACCTGGAGACTAGTAAACTGGGTGAGATAATCAGAGACAAATATCATAGGACCCTCCCTTGTAAGTGGAATCTAGGGAACAGGACAAACTGGTTTATAAAACAGGTCCTGGGGCATGGAAACATATCTCAGAGGGGAGGAAGGCAGGAGGAGATAAACGTAATTTATATACATAAATGCATAACCAGTTGGCACAGACAACAGTGTGGTGAAGGGTTGCTGAGGGGCAGGGGCTGGGAGGCGAAGGGCATGGGGGTGGTTGTAATACTGCGAGTAATAAAAGAAGAAATATCATGGATAAGTCATTTTAACAACAACTCCTGTAAGTCCAAAAACATTTAAGTAGATATCTATTAATTCTGTGATTTAAAAAGGCATTGTAGCCGAAAACGGTGTGGCTCAGTGGATAGAGCATCGACCTGCGGACTCAAGGATCCCAGGTTCGATTCCCGTCAAGGGCATGTACCTTGGTTGCAGGCACAACCCCAGTAGGGGGTGTGCAGGAGGCAGTTGATCGATGTCTCCCTCTCATGGATGTTTCTAACTCTCTATCCCTCTACCTTCCTCTCTAACTTCCTCTCTGTAAAAAAAAAAAAAATCAATAAAATAAATTTAAAAAAATTAAAAATAAAAAGGCATTGTAGTCCTTTCTTCACTGAAGTCCATCCCCAATGTCTGTCCTCTGGCCTCACAAAACCACCAACACCTTCAGCAGCTTCGGGGTGCTCCTAGAGGAAAGGGGAGGGGGGTTGTCTCTGGGAATTTAATTCTATCCTGCTCCCACGCTTCCATTTTTGGATGCCAGATGGCGCTCTAAGACGGCTCTTTGACAGCGGCAGACACATCCAACAGGGACACACCTCCCGTGTGAATGAGGAAGAGGGAGTGATTCTCAGAGCTCACGCATTTTCTGAGGGCAGAGAAGCAGCAGGGGGCTATCGGCTTCTCCTCCTGTGCTGAGAAGAAAAGAGGCAAACTAAAGTCACTAGCAGGTCTGTGGGTGGACCCTCCTATAAGTCAACATGTCCCTTTTCCTGAGGCTCAGGTTGTCTCAAACTCCAGAGTTCCAGGAGAATCGATAATCGTCTAGAATAATAAACGCACGATATGCTAATTAGACCGGCCATCCTTTTGACCGTCCTTCTGGATGACCATCCAGATGAGACTGCGGTGGTGGAGTGCTGAGGCAGAGGTAGCCTCCTAGGAGGGTGGGACCGAGCCCCCTTGCACAAATTTTGTGCACCGGGCCTCTAGGTAGCTTAATAAACAATGGTTCTGGGAGGGAAACGTTGTTTTGGTTTTTATTTATTTTTATTTTTTTCTATTTTATCTTCTTTTATTATTAATTTCTTTATTGATTAAGGTATCACATATTTGTCCTCAACCCCCCATCCCAATCCCCCAACCTCCCCACTCATGTCCCTACGTCCCTATTGTCCTTGACCACTTTTTAAGCTCATATGTGTGCACCTAAGTCCTTTGGTTGATCTCTTCCTTTTATCCCCACCCTCCCTTTGAGGTCCAACAGTCTGACCCACAGCTCCTTATCTCTGGGTCTGTTCCTGTTCATCAGTCTTGTTTCGGTTTTTTGTTTTCATTTTTATTACCATTATTTTTGGGTGCACCTTGGTTGGAATAGGCAGAGGGAGGAAAGGCCCGAGGAAAATGGGAGGAAGATACTGGAAAACCCATGAGCTCGCAAAACAGAAACAACCCATTCATGTGAATGATGTGAAATTGGAAGGGCAATGGCTAACAATGACAACAACAACAAAATAATGGGGTGCGCACCCCCGTTCCCTAAGTCTGGCCCTCGTAAAGCCAGGAACAAAGTCTTCCCAGCCCACGTCCACGGAAGGTCTTCTGGGCTCATGGCAACTCCGTGTTTGGATGCCAGATGGCGCTCTAAGACAGCTCTTTGATGGTGGCAGACAAGTCCACACCTCCCCTTTGAACGCGGTAAATTCTCACCCTGGTGACTTTAGGAAGGTGTTTGTCACTCGGGATGGCCCACAAATGTTGGTGAAGAAGCAATAACGGGAAGAGATCATGAAACTGCGTGTCTGAAAATTCACGTATGATAAGTAGGATATTTTGCCCTGGCCCGTTTGGCTCAGTGCAGAGAGCATCGGCCCAGGGACTGAAGAGCCACAGGTTTGATTCTGGTCAAGGGCGCGTACCTCGGTTGCAGGCTGGATCCCCGGCCCTCGCTGGGGTGCGTGTGGGAGGCAACCAACATAGGTATCTCTCTCACATCAACGTTTCTCTCTAATGTGTCTCTTTTACTCTCTTAAAAGAAAACGAATGGAAAAATAATCTAGGGTGAAGATTAATAACAACAAAATGATATTTCATATCAGAAAAGCAAGGACTGAAGAGTTCATTTTTTATTTTTAAGAAAAACAATGTTGGAGTAAGGAAGTTCATTTAAAAACATGGGAACACATCCAAAGATAAGTCATGGTATTTATCAAATACCATAGGAGTCAGAATTGGTGGGAAATGTGTGCATCAAAATAAATAAAGCAGTGCTGGAGTTCATCCCAAAACATGCCATACAAACCCATGTGTCCTACTTAAATAACAAGTCACTTAATAGATAAACAAGAGAGGAAATTAGACAATTATGCAGAAAAATCCCAAATAATTAGTGTATACATCCGCCCCCACCCCCCACCCCCATCCAGCTAGTAGAGCATGCTCCACACTCTGTAAGCATGGGCTGCTCAGAGTGACTTATTGCCAAAGAGAATATAGTATGGAAATCAGGAGGGGGTAAAGTGACTCTATAGTGCCGAAACCTGGCAAAATGCTACCCTCGGCCAGCTGTTCAAGGTTGATATCAACAGTCTTATACATAGTATAGCCTGGTAGGTGTGGCTCAGTAGGTTGAGCATGACTCCAAAGGGTCTCGGGTTTGATTCCCCGCTGGGAGACGTGCCTAGGTTGTGAGATTGATCCCCTGAGTTGGGGTGCGTTCGGGAGGCAACTCATCACTCTCACATCAATGTTTCTCTCTCTCTTTCTCCCTCCCTCTCCCTTCCCATCTCTCTCAAGAATCTACTTAAAAAGACGCTAAGGGTTGGCACAGCAAATAGAATGGGTACATCACGGCATTGGATAGCAGAGGGATGTGAGGGACGGCACACTTTTATCCCCAAGACATCACGGGTGCCTGCCCTACAGTTAACCTGAAATCTTCTCCAGTTTTCACAGGTTTCTTCCATGCCTGAGAAGCCAGACATGGAATGCCACCTCTTCCTGCTCGATACCTCCTCCTCCTCTTCCACTGTTCTACCTCTGGGTAAGTGACACCGTCTTTGTTCTCCATGACTCACCCCCTCTACCCACTCTCCCATGCCAAACGCCATCTATCTACCTTGAAATCTACAACTCAAGTCTACATACTTTTTTTTTTTAATCGCTAAGATCATTCATTCAAGCACCATCCTGTCTTGCCCGAACTACTGCAAAAACCTGCCAATCGCGGGGAAATATTGGAGGGTATGATTTTTTAATGCCTCCTATTTCTTCTCCCTGTCATGTTCTCCATTCATGGAGCCAGGCACGTTTCCATGAATCAAGTTAGTGGAGGATTGATTCAACAGCGCTCAAAGCTGGGATAACTTACGAACCTCCCCAGATTCCAGTTCCAAAAACCCACACCCTACACAGAAGAGAGGATTTATTTTTAAATCCTCACCCGAGGAGTGAGGACAGTTTTTCTATTGATTTTTAGAGAGCGTAGAAGGGAGCGGGAGAAAAAGAGAGAAAGAGAGAAACATTGATGTGACCGAGACACATTGATTGATTGCCTCCCATACTCACCCTGAACAAGGGTGGGGATTGGACCTGCAACTCAGGTATGTTGCAAATCAGCAATCAGGGATCGAACTGCGACCTCCTGGTTCATGGGTCAATGCAGTCTGGGCTGAGGCAACGTATCAATGAGTCTCGATCATGTCCATATTTTTCTATCTATCATCTATCCATCTACCCATCCATCCATCCATCCATCCAGCTATCTACCTATCTATCCATCTATCTGTCCATCCATTCAGCTATCTAGCTATCTATGTATCTATCTTTCCATCCATCCATCTATCTATCTATTTATCTATCCAGACAGCTTTCTATCTACCTATACATCTACTATCCATCCATCCAGCTATTTACCTATCTAGCCATCTGTCTGTCTATCTATCTATCTATCTTTCTATCCATCCATCCAGCTATTTTATCTAGCTATCTATCTAGTCTCTCTCACCCTCATCTCCCTCTCTAAAAAGCAATGGGAAAAATATCCTTGGATGAGGATTTTTGTTAAAGTAGAGGATGCAAAAAGACTTGAGGCTCAGTGTGAGAAATGGGTCTTTCCAAGCCCCCGCTTCCTCTCCGAGGCAGCCTGTGTGGAGTCCTTACGACGCCTTCGAGCTCATAACTCAAGCCCTTGTCTGGTGATGTGTGTTTCCCATTCCAATTTTAACCACAGACGTTCCCACACCCCAGCAGAAGGTTTGAGCGGGCGCTGGGTTGTCAGATAGAGACAAAATGTGGAACGCCATATGGAAGGCTGCTTCTCAGCGAGGCCGCCAGAAAACGAGTGATTTACTATTCACCTACTTACCAGTAGTCTAAGGGGGGAGAATGGGCAGTCACTAAGAAGGCTTCAAAAACCAGCATTTCTCTTTGGGGGTAAAAAAAACACACAACTACTTCCCCAAATTTTGTCTTTTTTTTAAATCCTAATATTTTTCCCATTGCTTTTTAGAGAGAGTGGAAGGGACTGGAGGAGGGAGAGAGGAAGAGAGAGGAGAGAGGGAGAGAGAGGAAAGAGGAGAGAGAGAGAGAGAGAGAGAGAGAGAGAGAGAGAGAGAGAGAGAGAGAGAGAGAGAGAGAGAGAGAGATGAGGGTCACATCAATTGGTTGCCTCCTCACACAGCTCCACCTGGGCCAGGAATCGAACCTGCAACCCAGCCAGGTGCCCTTAACTGTGAATCAAACCAGTGACCTGTTGCTTCATGGGCCCATGCTCAACCACTGCACCACACTGGCTGGGCTCTTCCTTTTCCAGAAACTCTGCTGCTGGTCAGAGGGCTCTGCAGACCGCTGATTGACAGCCATGACCCTGGGACATGACCCTGGCGGGGACAGTGTGGCTAACAGGGAGCATGGCTCAGATACCGGGGTGAGCCATCCAGGGGCCCTTCACCCCCAGCTTGTCCAGCTGCCCAGATTGCCCTCACGCAGCGGGCTCTTTCCCAAACCAGGGCCGGGTCATTGGCCTCTAAAGGGCACACACACAGCTCATTCCCAAGCCCCTGCACAGACCCCAGGAGGATGTGAGGGGCCAGGGAAAGGGGGTGATGCTTGTGTGCCATTGGATTGCATTTCTGTGGGATGCGGTGACATGGCACACAACGGACACTTGGGGGAGAGAGGAGCTGCAGGAGAAGGTAAAAAAAAATAATAATAACAAGCCCAACCCGCCCCTCTCCGCCCCCCCCCCCCTCGTGTTTTCTGGAAGGTGCCAAACCAGCGCAGCCTCAGACCTGGCTCTGCAATGCTGTAGGGGACGCGCGCATGCGCGGGGAAGCCCCCTCCCCAGCCCCCTGGCGGTGGGAGGGAGAGCCTGCAGCGCATCAGGACCGCGCATGCGCCTCGAGACCCCCCTCCCCGCGAGCAGCAGACCCCTGCAGCGCCGGGAGGGGAGTGCGCAGGCGCGGGGAGGCCCCCTCCTTTGCGGGCCTGGGAGCTGGGCTGGGCTGCGGGCTCTCGGCCCACCTCCTCCCACCTCCCCTGGCAGGTGATTGGCGGGGAGGTGGCCGGAGGATGGAGGGCTTTGCAGAAGATGGTGGTCCCTGGAAATACAACTGCGCCATCAGTGCTTTCCGGCCCTGCCACACCGCCTGTGCCCTCGCCCCGGTCCTCAGGCCCAGGGGTGGTAGAGGGGGGAGTCTGTGGGCGGGGGGCTGGGGTCAGGGGCGCTCTGGTGTCTGAGATTGGGCTCACCTGGACCACCGTTCCTTTTTTTAAAAAAAAAAAAATTATTTCAGAAAGAGAGAGGGATAGACACATCATGATGAGAGAGAAGCCTGGAGGGGCTGCCTCCTGCACGCAACCCGGCTGACTGGGCACCACACCGGTTCCCGTAGGTGGATGCTCAACCACTGGGCCACATTGGCTGGGCTCGACTGCAATTCTTCATCTATTTGTTGGGTGTTGTTGTTTTTTTGTTTGTTTGTTTTGTTTTGTTTTTAAATCCTCGCCCTTGCAGCTTTCAGAGGGCCTGTCAGGAGCCTACAGGGGCCCCTGTGCCCTCTCGGCACCCTGGGGCCTGGGGTACCAGTTTCTCTGAACTCTGCACGCCTACACCAGTGAGGCACAGCTCCTATGGAGCAGGAGAGAGGGGCAGGGGGAGCATGTCCCCCTGGCAGCCCCCCACCCCTGCGGGCCCTCCCGTTCTCACCTACCCTTCCCCACGCCTCCGTTCTCAGGCTGAGCCACACACACCCCCCCCCGTCTAGGAGCAGACCCACACGTTCTGGTTCACACTGGCCGTGTCACAAGCCTTCGGCATCCCGCCCGGAAACCCACCCAGGGGAGATTTCGTGGAAAGCGGCCCCTGGCCCGGCCCGGGTGGCTCAGGGGTTGATTGTCGGCCCGTGAACTAGGAGGTCACCGGTTCCATTCGGATTCTGGGCTCCATCCCCGATGTGTGGGGGGGGGGCATACGGGAGGCAGCCGACCCATGAGTCTCTCTCCTTGTGGATGTCTCTGCCTCTCCCTCTCCCTTCCTCTCTGACGTCCATAAGAACATAGTAAACAAGCAAGCAAACAAACAAACAAACAACAGAGCTCTTATTCTCATGCTATGCCAACACTTCCTCAACGAACGGTGTGTTTTCCTCCTCAGATGGGACAGGCGTCCTCCACAGAGGGTCCTTCACAGGACAGAGGGCTGAGCAGGGAGCGGACAGAGCCAGACCGGGAGGCGAGACCCGGTGGGAGCCCCTCGTCTCTCCCTGGGGTGACTTCCGTTGCCCCGTTTCCCCCTTTGCCACCCCCCCCATGGCATTCCCTGGATCTGAGAATGGAGCCCAATGACCCCAGGCGCGCTGACCCCCTGTCTTTCCCTTGACAACTGAGCCCTCTGTTTAGAAACACACACACACACACACACACACACACCACCACCACCACCACCACCACCACCACCAGCTCTCACGGCTCACTTAACCCTTTCACTTCCTTCCAGCTGCTCAAAATCCGCCTCCACCGACCCAGTCCCATCCCAGCCACCCCCGTCCATCGCAAAACTCAAATTTTTCCCCCCAACAAGCACCCTCTCTGTTCGCCTTCCCCTCAGCACATGGTCTTTCTGCCCACTGAGCTCATCGCCTTCTTTTTTAAAATTATTTTTTAAAATATATTTTATCGATTTATTTTTATTTTATTTTATTATTTTATTTTATTTTTTTACAGAGAGGTCGGGAGAGGGATAGAGAGCTGGAAATGTCGAAGAGAGAGAAACATGGATCAGCTGCCTCCTGTACACCTCCCACTGGGGATGTGCCCACATCCAAGATAACATGCCCTTGACCGGCATCGAACCTGGGACCCTTCTGTCCGCAGACCGATGCTCTATCCACGGAGCCCTAACACCGGTCAGGGCTCTCGTTGCCTTCTGACCGCGATGTAACTTAATAGACGTGACAGGGGACGACGTAACTGCATTGGGATCGGACCCGGGGTCCTAATGTAGTTAGGATCGGAGAGTGCTCGGGGTACGGAGGAGAGCCACAATCACGTCCACCGCAGGGGGGAGAGACCAAATGAATTGGCCGTTGAGAAACCATGAGCCGAGGGGGAGACGGGATCGATCGCAAGGATGAAAAGCAAAGCCCCGGCAGAGCCCCAGACGGCTCTTCTGCAGCCTCACCAGCCCGCCTTTTGTGGGGAGACAATTCCCGCTCCGGGAGGCGGGAGGGAGGCACCGGAGAGGCTGCTCCCGGGGAGAGTGAGTCCTCAGCTGCTCCCTCCTGCCCACCCGCCCGCCCCGATAGAGCATCCCTCGGACCCAGGGGTGCCCCTGGAGGTGGCTTCTGGGGGGGCGAGGGAGGAACACACCGGGGTGAAGCCTGCCTTCCCTCACTGGCCTCGCTGTCACGGCGACCAGTGGCTTCCCTGTGAGCATTTTTGTCTGTCACAGAGCCCGCTGTCAGAAGGCTGTCCGAAGCTCACCCACTCCCCACAGCCAGGGGGTACCCCGAGGGGATCAGCTGCCCGGAATGAAGACGGGCGGGAGGTCCCATCCTCATTCTGCAGTCGGGTCGGGGCCAGCCGGAGCCCCGGTTCCACTCCTGGGACCGCAGGGCTATTTGGGAATACCTTGCAACACGTGAAATGCGCCTTAGACCTAACTGTTTTGTTTCCCCATAAGTAGACCTCGGGGGGGAAAAAACAAAAACCCACACCAAAAGTGTCTCTGAGATCATGGGGGACTCAGATGTGATCGGATGATCTATACAGACACGGCTGCGAACAAAATAAAGTTAAGTGTTACAATGATCTGCCACAGAGATCAAAAGAACGAATGATCTGTCTATGGCGATGGGGGGGGGGGGGAAATCTGATATCTGTAAATAAGAACTTTTTTAAAAAATAGTTAAGAGCGATGAGTGTGTGTGTGTGTGTGTGTGTGTGTGTAGGCATACGCCCCTTTGTAAGTTCTGGCTGATTTGTAACACCGACGGCATCTGTGAAGTTAAATGAGACAGGAAAATTGGGCACACGACTCATTACGTGCAACCCCTCGATGGCACTTAATGGAGGCGGCAACTATGAATTATTTCTGCCACTTTAGAATTATTTCTGCTACTTTAAAAACTCCCGCGCCTCCGTCATTACCTCCTCGGCCCCTCTGCACCTGTTCTGAGTCTGCCCTGACCCCCATTACCCCTCCATTCAGAACCCCTTTTTTCTCCTGCAGTTCCTGGGGATTTTTGGAAGTCGGCCATCTCTTGATGGGAAACTCCCAGTCCTGAAAGCTAGGTGGCGCTGTGAGATGGTTGGTGAGTTCTGTCCCAACAAAGTGGAAACCAAGATCATTTCCAAGGAACACATCTGGGTGTGTTGGGGGGTTCCACGCCCCACATTCCCTGGAGGGGTACCAGGGGGGTGCAGACATTTGGGGGTTCGGGTGTGGGGGACCATTGGGGACCCTCCTGGGGCTGAAAAATCTGTCAGAGGCATGATCCCACCCAGCAAACAGCTGTGGGGACCTGTTGGGTTGGAATCTACAGAGATAAGCCAACAGGAAAAGCCCCAAAGGGGGTTTGTGACAAATTTTTTCATCCCAGAAAAGCAACCACAAAGACAATCATTAAATAAAAAATAAAAAAAACCAAAAGCAAAATAAACAACAAAAAAAGACACTTGGAAAAAAAAATAGACTTTAAGTGAAAAGAATGGTCAATTCAAAAAATATTCCCCCTGTCCTCAATTTTATTTTACTTTTTTTGTTTTAGTTTTAATTTCTTTATTGATTAAGGTATCACATGTGTGTCCTCAAAGCCCCATTCCAACCCTCCATCCCCCCACACACACACACACACACTCATGCCCCCACCCCCCTATTGTCCTTGACCACTGGTTAGGCTCATATGTGTGCACACGAGTCCTTTGGTCGATCTCTCCCTTGTATCCCCACCCTCCCTCTGAGGTCCAACAGTCTGACCCACGGCTCCTTATCTCTGGATGTCCTCAATTTTAATTACCTTCAACTTGGTCGTTTTAATGGTATGGGAACAATCTGTCAGCCCTATGTGGATTGCGGGGGTGGGGGGGAGTTTGGTTATTAGTACCTGCAAAACCCTCCATTTAGATGCTTTTCGCCTTGAGAACCTCTGGGTAAATCATAAATATGAATGACGAGCTAAGAGGAAAGGGGTTCAGATGTGTGTTTACATCCACACTGTACGTAGACACTTATCCAGTCTCATTAGCGCATTCTCAAAAAGTCGTGTCACAGCACTTGGTTCTCATCCAATTGTGGCTACATCCCTATTTTAAATCACACATCAGGCCAGCTCCCAGAGGCCTGAGATCGGCAAAAGGTAATGGAGGGGTTGGGGTGGGGGTGGTTCGAGGGAAAAATGAAACCCAGAGGCATGGTGGACACATTTACAAATTTCCTAACGAGATAATATAATATACATAATACAAAGGAATTTTATATAAATTAGTCAGAGATTTTAAAAAAAAGAGAGAGAGATTTTTAAAAAATGAGAGAAAAAGCTCAGAAGGCAATGAGAAAACGGGCTAATCACACGAAAATCCAAAGGGCGGCAAAAACAACGGGGGTAGCATTAAACATGTTTATCGCAATTTGGATTCCCATGTCGCTATTCTCAGCAAATGTAAGCAAACATATGCCACCGCCCCACGGTCGGCGCTGGGCCCTCGCCAGAGGGGTTAAGGTCACGAGGAAGTTGACATTGCGGAAGCGCGGGATGTCGGCGGAGAATAAGCACACCATTTCCTCGACGCCTCCTGCTTTTGTGAAGAAGTTTTATGTGGTTTCTTTCTTTCTTTTTTTTTTCTTTTTTTTTTTTTTTTTTTTTTAAGGATCAGAAAGCCCTGTGGGGAGATGAAGAATGACAGATAGATGAGAAACCTTTTGTGACTTTCAATCTTCGAGGAGAAGTCCCAGGCGGTCACGGGCAAGGGACACCAACGTCGGTGAAACTAATTGTCCTCCACACTTAAAATGTCACCCAACGTGCAGAGCCATGGGACACATGCCTCCTCCAGGAATGAAGCATGTCTTTTTCCGGATCTACACCGGTGTGAGGCTTGCCCTCATCCATTAACTCTTGACTGAATATTTAAAAAATAAATAAATAAATAAATAAAATATAAAAGGAGCTGAAAGGGTCACGTTTCTCCCAAGTGTGAAGCGTTCAGCTGGACCCATCCATCCCCGAGCCCACGCCGGGTCCTCCCGGGAGCCAGTGCGAGAATAGAGCCTGGGATGGAATGTCTTTTAAAAAGCCACAGACTAGGTCAGGAGGTCACCCACGGGGCCCCCGTTGGGGTCGCTGGGAGTCAGCAGGAGAATGTCCGCCTGTGGAGACTGGGTTTCTGTCAGAAGTCTTGAGTCGGGGGGTGGGGGGGGGGGCCTCTTCCCAAGAATGGTGGGGTATGGGGAGAAAAAGAGTCTCTGGTTTTTTTATTGATCTTTTACAGAGAGGAAGGGAGAGGGATAGAGAGTTAGAAACATGGATAAGAGAGAACCATCCATCAGCTGCCTCCTGCACACCCCTCGCTGGGGATGTGCCCGCAGCCAAGGTACATGCCCTTGACCAGAATCGAATCTGGGATCCTTTAGTCTGTAGGCTGACGCTCTATCCACTGAACCACACCGGTTACAGCCTAGTTTGCTTTTTTAAAAAAGATATACTTTTATTGGTTTCAGAGAGGAAGTTGAGAAGGAGAGAGAGAAACGTCCGTGATGGGAGAGAATCACGGATCAGCCGCCTCCTGCACACCCTCTTCTGGGGTGAGGGGGACATTGAGCCCACCACCCAGGCGTGGGCCCTGACTGGGAATCGAACTGTGACCTCCTGATTCTTAGGCCTACCCTCAACCACTGAGCCACGCGGCTGGACAGCCTGTGTGTGCGTGTGTGTGTGTGTGTGTGTGTGTGTGTGATATGAAGTCATATTCCCTCCCTGGGCTCATCCTTCACCCCTTTGTCACCCACCACCCTCTTTTCCTTTGCTCACTTGTAAGAGGAGAAACACAAGTTGCCCCTGCCCTGTGAGCCCACACCCCTGAGCTCAGGCGAAGACCCTAGCTCAGTGGCACCCAGGCCGCCTCTTCAGGGGGCATAGGGACCCCCATTCTGCCTGGGGCAGGTAAGAACCAGGAAATGAATGAGCCACCATGAGCTCCGGGAAGGGAGGGGAAGAGGAGGCAGGAGGCGAGGAAAAAAGCAGATGCGACATTGCACCTGCTCCCTCCCCACAGCGATGGCGCAGGCGCACAGGAGACCCCTGCATTGCATCGGGGCCACTGCGCATGCTCAGGGGCTCTGCACCGCGGGGGCGGGGGACTTGTACCCTCTGCTCCCTTGGCAACTGTTTCCCAGGAAACCTGATGTGAGCTTTGCTGGAGAGGTGAGGGAGGCGGGGGGCTGCAGGAAAATGGCTCTGAACCCCAGGTTTTTCTGCAAACCCAGGCAGCTGAAAGCTTCTGGATGATTCCAGATCAACTTTGACACCCAACTGTTGTTTCTCCCAACCCCATCGCTGTCCTGTCCCAGCGCTGGGGGCCTCTGGTCAGACAGGAAGAGAGATGACCAGGTGCAAACATTGATTTTTTTTTTTTTCTTTTGGCTTGTTGTTCAGTGAATGCAGCCTTCCAGAAAGTTCTTGGCGTCCATCTTTAAGTGCTCTTAGGAAAAGAGGCAGGTTCCTGTGCTTTCCAGGACCCTCCACGCTCCTCCCCCTGGGACCTCGCAGCCCCTTCCAGCTTGGGGTGGTCGGGGCACCCACAGAATACCGAGGGGCCCAGTGCCCCTCTGGTTGAAGCCAAGCACCTTTCTGCACATCACACACACTCTCCATCCGGGAGGGTGCTGGGGAGGAGGCCTCTGAGATGCTGGTGGGGTTGTTTTTCTGGGCCCGCACGCTGGAGACCCAGGCATGCTCCCTTTGTGAACACGTACTCAACTCGGAGTGTGCACTTCGCTGTATGAAAACCACCACCACCACCACCACCAACAACAACAACAACAACAAACAGACAAACAAAACTTCCTTAGGACCCATGAACTTTTAAGTAGAGGGATGGATCGCCAAAGACATACACATGCGCACACAAACACACACATGCCACACATGCACGTGAGCATATGCACACACACCACACACGTGTGTGCACACATGTTCATGCATACACACACATGCATTTACACAGAGGAATGTGCCCCCTCGCCCTTCACAGCCTCGCCACCAGACACGGGGAGGGAGCCCAGGCGAGGGTGCAGGTGAGATTCTCAGGGCTGCATCAGGGGGAAATCATGGTCGACCAGAAGCCCCCGCCCAGCAGAGAGAGCTCCTCAACCCGGAGGCCACGGCCACGCACCCTCCCTCGTTATCATCAGCTACGGACAGACAGATGGACAGATGGGGCACTCATTTTTTTTTTCCTAGAACACTTTCTGGTTTCTACCACTTCAGGCACAGCCATGCCTTGATGGGTCCCTACCAGACCCCTCCAGCTGAGGCCAGTAAACCCAAGCCCTGAATGGGAGCCGTGGCTGAAGGAAACAGCAAAAGCTCAGCGCGTTCTGCACCCAGCACCTCCGTGCCCTTCTCTGTCCTCGGGCAGCCTGAGGCCCACCCGTGAGGCATCTATTGTAGCTTAGTAGGACCGGCACACGATGGGCCTCCTAAGACATCCCAGAGGATCGCAGTCCCCACCCAGGCGGCTGTTGGCAGGCGGGCCCTTGTCTTTCCTCCTGAATGTGTGTCACATTTTCCTGCTCCGTCACATGCTGAATAATTTTGGATGGTGTCCCGGACAGTGTGAAATAGGAGTTATAAACAATAGTGATTGCCGAGTGTGTGCGTGGGTTGTTTTTTTCTGAATGATTTGAGAGCGTGTGTGTGTGTGTGTGTGTGTGTGTGTGTGTGTAAGACAGGCAGTGACTTTAGTGGGACGATGACTGCAAACTCAGCCTCCTTGCTCCTGCTGGTGGGAACGGATGGCTCTCCCAGGTCTTAGCGGGGTGGTGTGGAGTCTGCCCTGGGGTTCAGGTTTAGAGGTCATTTGGAGAAAGTGGCAGAGTGTTAGCCAAGGGTAGCCCCCTCTTTTCCAGTTCACGTGACTGCCCCAATCTCTAGCCCCTGCTTTTTCCTGCACTGAAGCTGCTGATTTGACTTCTCATGGGAATTATTTTTTTTAAATATGTATTTATTAATTTCAGAGAGGAAGGGGGAGATAGACACATCCATGAGGAGAGAGAACCACGGATCAGCTGCCTCCTGCACGCCCCGCCCTGGGGATGGAACCCACCACCTGGACATGCGCCCTCGAGGGGGACTGAAATGTGACCTCCTGGTTCCTGGGTCGATGCTCAACCCCTGAGCGCAGCGGCCAGCCGGGCTCCTTCTTTGATTTCGTAAACAAACGGACACAGCACACCCTCCAAACCACGTCCCCAGCCTTCTGCAGAAGCCAATTAAGGGAGCTGGGGGCCTGGACGGAGGGAAGCGGCGGGCAGGAAGCACAGCCAGGGTTATTGTTTTTTGTTCCTGGGAGAGCTGTGCCTGCCAGCTCTGAGCGCTGACCTCGCCCCTCCCCTCAGGGAAACAAAGGCAGCATCAGCCTCATCCAGGGCTCCTTTCTAACCGTCTTTGTTTATTACAAGTGTGTTCCCCCAGTACCTTAGGCTCTTAGAATGTCTGTCACCCTTTTTCTTTCTTTCTTTTTTTTTAATGTGTTTTTATTGAATTCAGAGAGAGGGAAAGATAGAAACATCCATGATGAGAGAGAACCACCCATCAGCTGCCTCCTGCACGCCCCCTACTGGGGATCGAGCCCCAAACCCCGGTATATGCCCTGACTGAGGATCAAACCACGACCTCCTGGTGCATGGGTCAACACTCAACCACTGAGCCACACTGGCCGGGCTCAGTCGCCTTTTTATGAAACATCTTTCATCCTAACTTTGACATGTTTTCCATTCAACTGGTACCCTAGGGGGTCCCGTCCAGCCTGGGTGTCCCCTGTGGCCAGTGAGCACCTGAGGACAGGGAAGAGGGTGCAGGTGTGGTCCTCCGGGGATCAGCATGAAGCTCCCTGAGCAATGACCGGCCGTGGTGGGGGGACAGAAGCATCCTGGGGACATCCAGGCCCCCTCGTGCCTGCCACCTCTTTAAGTCACATTGTAAGATTTCCCACCAACACGGCAACTTCAAATCTACTCTAGTTTCTTACATCAAAATCACAAATTCAGATTTGAGGCTAAACCCTCACTGGAGTTGGGTAAGCCTATGCACAGAAGGGTTGCAGGTTCGATTCTGCTGTCCAGGGCATCTAGCTGGGTTGCAGGTTCGATCCCCGATTCCAGTCAGGGCAGGTATAGGAGGCAACCAATCAACAGGTCTCTCTCACATCGATGTTCATCTCTCTCCCACCTCCCTCCCACTCCCTCTCTAAAAATAAATAAATAAAATCAATGGGGAAAATATCCTCAGTTGAGAATTAACAAAAAACAAACAAGAGAGAGAGAGGGAGAGAGAGAGAGAGAGAGAGAGAGAGAGAGAGAGAGAGAGAGAGAGAGAGAAGAGATTGAGGACTAAGTTTGAAGATTGAGGGTCTGGATGGGGCACACTCTTTAGTAAGCAATGAGGTCCCGGCCCAGAATTCTGAATGGAGAACTATACCTAGCAAAGCACACAGCTCATACAAATGTAAGTACTTGTCCCCACGTAATTCAGGATGCAAAATCTTCCTAAAAATCATGGGAGACTCGCGGTGCCATGTTAGTCAACATGTCCTATCATGGGTCGATCACTCCATACCTACGCCAGGTCCCTCCATACGTCCAGCCTGACTACCCCACAGAGTTTCGTGGGGCCGGGGCTGCTGAGCGAGACCGTTGCCGAGACCGTTGCCATGGAACCCTAGGAACTCATTCCCTGTGGTGTCCGGGCCTGAGGCCGGGGGGAAGAAGAAGAGCAGCTGATGGCGTGCCCCACTCCTATGTCTCAGATCTGGGCAGAGCTTCCTAAGATCCATCTGTTTTCTTAATCCTGTTGTCATTAGAAAGCCATAATTCACCTCCCAGGCCTTCTCTCGCTCACTCCTTGCCAAATTCTGGGCTCTCCCCCCCCACCCCGGACCCCCATCCTATGGTGTAGGGTGGAGTCCAAAACCTAATGAAGGAAACATGCATCCCCAGTACGACGACGACGACGTGACAGTATCCCAAACCCAGGGAAACAACCACACCGCGTGACCGATCTGGCGGCGATAATTGGCGTGCAAAGCAGACCGCCTAAATGGGACGATAATGAATCTAATCTTGTACTTTTAGATAAGACAAATGGCTAATCAATCTCAATCATTTTGGGTGACTGCAGAGAGGAGGGAACGGGGAGGATGGGGTTAGCACGCTACACCCCTCCATTTATCTCTCCTCTAACTGCCCAATTAGCAGCGGCCATTAGCCCGGAGGTACAGGTGCTGAGAGAGAGCTGCACGCCGCCCCGCGAACACATCCTTGACCCTGGGAGAGCCTTCCCAGCTGCTCAACGGCCTCTGTTCTCGCTCCCCCCCCCCCCCATCCAAACACCTGATGCCAGCTTTGTTCTCCCCAGGAACAAAGCCCGCACTGGCAGGACTGGGTAGCACGTTTCTGCTGAAATCCCCCTAATTAAAAAAAAAGTCTATAAGTGACAGAATCAAATCGTAGTCTTGTACTCAGCATCCCATTGATGGGGAGGAAAAAAAAACAGAGCTTTGGGGGTTTGCAGACTAGAGAAAGATGGGTCGATGCAACCAGAAGGACACACACACATTCAGTGTTTCCCAAAGTGTGGTACGCGTACCCCCAGGGGTACAGGGAGAGTTTGGTGGGGGTACGCATTGCACCGGAGTTTGGTGGGGATATGCACTGCACGGTGCTTAGCTGCGCCTAATCCTACGTTCTCATGAGTACGAGGGGTACTCAGCATTACGAAAATTATAGAAGGGGTACACATATGTCAAAAGTTTGGGAAACACTGATTATTCTACATCCATGCAAGAGAGATCAACCAAAGGACTTATGTGCACACATATGAGCCCAACCAGTGGTCAAGAACAATAGGGGGGTGGGAGCATGAGTGGGGTAGGGTGGGGGGTTAGAATGGGGGGTTGAGAACAAATATGTGATACCTTAATCAATAAAGAAATTAATTAAAAAAAAAAGAGAGAGTGATGCCAGCAGAACCAGCCACGGCTGTTTCCTTCGTACATTCCTGGTGAATTCTCCTTGTTTCCCCCCACCAGTCAAAGGACTCAATACAATGTCTTTTTGCCCTGGTTGGTAGTGGCTCAGTTGCTTGAGCTTTGGTCCTGAGCACCGAGAGGTTGTGGTTCGATTCCTGGTCGGGGCACATGGCTGGGTTGCTGGCGCCATCCCCAGAAAGAGGCATCCGGGAGGCAGCTGATCAATATTTCTCTCTCTCTCTTTCCCTCTCCCTTCCACTCTCTCTCTCTCAAAATCAATAAAGGTACTAAAAGAAAAATTCAATGTCCTTTCATTGTTCATCATACAGCATGGAATATCGGGTTTACCTTAAATTTACATCTCTAAAACAGAGATTTGCCGTATCCTAATTTAGCACATGATGTCGACATAATTTCAGGTAGGAGGTGCTATGGAGTTCACTTTTATTGTGATCTTTCTGAGCCACAGAAAGGATCAGACAAACAAAAATGCTGATTAAAAACTATAGGCAAGTCGGGAAAGGATTTTCATCAACTTCTTCTTTAAAAAAAAAAAACCAACCTACTGCTGTACTTGAATATAGGGAAATTAACCCCTTTTCAATTAGAGTTCAATGAGCTGAAGAGAATTGATTATACCTATGTAATCGCCATGGCAATCAGTATAAAGACATTTTCGTCGCCCTCCAAAGCTTCCTCTCCTCCTTTGCATTCAACCCTCCCCATCCCTAGATAGAGTTGGGGTTACCCCCCCCCCTTGCAGGTGGAAAGTACCCCCACTTGGAGAGTCTCTATGTTTTATTCTGTCCAAGATTAACTTCTATGCTTCCTGTTTCCAATGTTTGGGTGTGTGGGTTTTTTAATTTTGTTTTTTGTTTAATCCTCACTCAAGGGTATTTTTTCCATTGATTTTTAGGGAGAGGGGGAAAGGGAGAGGAAGAGGAGAGAGAGAGAGAGAGAGAGAGAGAGAGAGAGAGAGAGAGAGAGAGAGAGAGAGAGAGAGATGAAAGAGACACAACTGGGGCACAGAATCTGCAACCCAACTATCAGGGCACCCCAGGTAGCCTTGATTTTATACCCAATTTGTAAGACTCCAAACAGTCCATTTGCAGGCTCGATCCCCAGTGTGGGGCGTGCAGGAGGCAGCCGATCAGTGATTCTCTCTCATCATTGATATTTCCATCTCTCTCTCCCTCTCCCGTCTCTCTCTGAAATCAATAAAAACATACCTTTAAAAGTACGGGCAGAAGATCTGAATAGGCTTTTTTTCTTTTCAATTAATATAGCCAAACTGGCCTTCTGTTCTGTTTTTGTTGTTTGGTGTGTGTGTGTGTGTGTGTGTTGTTTGGGGGGAATGGGGTTCCGGGACTGGGAATCGAACCAGCGAGCATGGGATGATGCTCAACCAACTGAGCTACACCGGCTTGGGCTGCCGGTCTGTTCTATGCTGAGCGGATCTCTGTCTTGGATATTTTACTCGATGTAGACAATGGCTGCCAACTTTAGCACTGGGGTTTCCTTCCTCAAGTTTTCCCTCGGAAGCTGCTGGCTCAGGAAGCACGTGGTTAACCTCACAACACGCTGAAGGCAGCACAGGATCCCAGTATTTTGCCACCGCAAACGGCAGGTGATCCTTATTCCAGGCTCGGATGTCAGTCTCTGTACTCCCTGCTGCTCAGATACGCTGACACCACACGTGTTGGGTTCGGGGTTATGGGAGCATGCCAATGACCCAGTGATTCTACATTACACGGAGCCGGGTGATGCTGTGGTTACCCACTTCACTGAAAGCATCTGTGGCTTAGCATACCACTCGTCAGGTCCTGGCTCACACTAGACACACCCCATGGGTAGGTGCCTGTGTTCTCTCGAGGACTCAGACCGCTCAGACTATGACCTTGACATTGCCTGACTGCTGCTTCAGGAGTCTCCCAGCTCACCTGCGGTCAAGGTTGAGCCTCCTATGGGAGCAGTGACCCCCCTGCCCCAACACATTGTTGTGCTTGAAGCTATAGTCAATAAATAGGCTATTCTTTTCAAACGCTTTTATGGATCCCTGAACAAGGATTCTCTCATCATGGATGTTTCTTATCCCTCTCTCCCTCTCCCATCCTATCTCTGAAATCAATAAAAACATAATTTTTTAAACTCAAGTTTTACTCTGTGTATAATAGTACAAGCTTATAACAAAAAACCAACAAACATGAAAACAAAATTATCAATGGAAATAGTTATTCATTTCGGTTTTTAAGATATTCACTTCCACCATGTGAATGGTCACTAGACACTTAGAACAAGTTAAAGATGCGTAAGTTTGGCATTTTTACCAAAATCGCATCAATTCTCTACTTTGTTCAACTGATCCCGGCATTTGCTGTTCAGCTCTGCCAAGAATAGGTTTGAGATTTCAATTTGATTGTTAGATTACAGGTCTTTTGCAACAACCAAATCAAGTTGACGGGTTGAATCCTCATTATTAATTTTTTTTTTCTTTTAAAAGGTGGCCCGGGAAGATAAAGACAAAGACATGAACGCAACAGGGCACCTAGAGAATTCAAATCATTGTTCTCAGGTTACAGAAGATGCCACATTTCCTCATTGTTTTTTTTTTTTTTCTCCCCCTGGATGTTTATTGTGCTTCTTTAAAGACCTGGGCTTCCTATTTTATCCCACCTATTTAAGACAGAACCTGAGATTTCTCTCCCCCATCCCCAAACCCCCTCCTCGCTCTCTCGTTTGAGTTAAATTAGCCCAACAGAAACCCAAGCCCGCCCGGTTATTTCTGGACAGGCAGCTGGGGGGACGTCTACCTTACCACGCTCTCGGGGGGGTCACTGCAGGAGGGAGTCAGGTGCATGGCACCCGCATCTTAAAAATGTCCACCCTCTGCGATGACCAATCACACAGCAGGCCGCCGCCGCCCTCCGCAGGAAAAAGGCTTCCAGAACAGGGAGACCCTTGTGGAGCGAGCGTGGGAGGGGGCAGCCCAGACGCCGAGACCTCTGGGCCCAGAATAGCTTGCTGAGTGCTCAGCTGTCCTGCCGACATCCTCGGGCCGGGTCCCTCCCCGCAAGACCCATATCCGTATTGGGCACAGACAGGTGATGTCATTTATTATCGGAGTATGTGTGTGTGTGTGCATACCACTGTCATGAGAGCAGGGTCAGAGGGGGACAGGAGCCCAGAGGAAAATGGGGAGATAGGAAGAGGTGGATAGAGATTTTTTTTTAATTGATTTCACAGAGGAAGGGAGCGAGAGAGAGAGAAACATCCATGATGAGAGAGAACCATGAATCTGCTGCTTCCTGCACGCTCCCTACAGGGGATGGAGTTCACAACCCATGCATGTGCCCTGACCGTGAATCGAACCGTGACCTAGTTCGATGCTCTAGCCCAGGGGTGGGCAAACTCATGAGTCCACAGAGCCAAATATCAACAGGACAATGATTGGAATTTCTTTGGGGAGCCACATTTTTCAAAGTTAAAATTCCTTCAAACGCCACTTCTTCAACATAGACTCACCCAGGCCGTGGTATTTTGTGGAAAGAGCCACACTCAAGGGTCCAGAGAGCCACATGTGGCTCGCGAGTCGAGGTTTGCAGACCACGGTTCTAGCCACTGAGCCAAACCAGCTAGGGCTCCAATCGCTATGCTTCCACATTGACAAAGAAGTTAAGACGCTCTCAAAGTCAAAACAGGGAGAGAGAGAGAGCCCTGGCTGGCTGGTTGGCGAGGCCCCGTCCTGTGCACTAAAAAGGTCACTGGTTCAATCCCCCGTCGGGACACACGCCTAGGCTTTGGGTTCGAGTCCCCAGTAGGAGGCGTGCGGGAGACTGTTGATCAATGGATGCCAGAAGCCGGTCATTGTTTTACTAACAGAGAGCTGTGGACAGGGAATTAAAAGGGCTGGTCAACCTTACTTGCTAAAGGGTCAGAGCTAATGACTAGATACTGGTAGTTGAAGCAGCCCCACCTGTTGGTCCTAAAATTCACTGACTGGCTTTTACTGGAGTTCCCTTCCCAGGGGATATGGGTGTATCCTATCAATCTAATCTCAATAAAAGGGATAGCAAAGCCGGAGCGAGGAGGGGTTCTCCCACTAGCGGTGGGCTCCCGCCTGGCCCCCATTTCCCAAATGAATGCTTTTCTAGAGTCTCTCTTCATTTGTGTGCGGCCTTCTCCAGAACCCGAACCCCAAGCCGGAAACCCTGAATCATGGGGGACGCGAACGGGGGTTCCCACAGATGGATGTTCATCCCTCTCTCTCTCTCTAAGAAGAGAAAGGAGACAAACAAAAACAAACAGGGGAACTAATGCTCCTGCTTTACAAGAAACACTAAAAGCAGCGGGTCCTTTGGGGAGAAAGGATACATGTGGTCGGAACCCACACCGAGAAATAAAAGGGTGCCCGGGAAGACAGCCGCACGGGCATACGTAAGAGAATAGGGTGAGGTTCTGGTAATGTTTTTCTTCGCCTGTCTGACTTTAATATGCGACTTCGCCAATCATTAATTTTTTAAAACCCGTGTGGATGTGCTTTGCGGTGAATAAGGTTCAGTCCGTCTAACAACAGGAGGATCCTTTGGCGGGGGGGTGGGGGAGGAGGAACCGAGTTATATAAGAGTAATTTTATTCAGAGCGGCGTGACAGCATTTGTATTAATGCGAAGGAGATGGCTTCACGTTAAGATGTTAATTGTGATCACCATGACAACCGGTGAGAAAATGATCCCAAAGTACAGCTAATGAAAAGACAAGGGGATTAAGAGGGTACACCAGAAACAAAAGGAGGCAGTGATGGTTGGGCGGGCGGGGGGGAGGGCGGTGGGGAGAGAAAAAGGAGCTGATATGTGTCAAAAACAAATGGGACATGAGAGACATCCATCCATCCTTCTTCATCCAGAACTGCATGACTAAGAATGAGGCCCAACATCCTACCAGAAAGGCATAAATTATCAGAAGCGTGATCCCAATTGATGTTTTTGATAAGGGAGACACTGGAAGAAAGGGTGGAGGTGGTCGGAGGGAGAGGGGGGGGGGGGGGACATTGGTAATAGTATCCACAACGAAAATAAAGTAAAAACACATGCCCACGTTAAAATAGAAAATATCCCGGAAAGCTTGGGCTCTTATTTAAAGAAACTAGGATCAACACAATAATTATACCCACATTCAGAAAAAGACAGGGAGCCAGAAAGATGAGAGAAGAAATGAATAAGACAGAAACATGGACAAACAATAGAGAAAATGAATACAACCAGAAGACACGGGTCTTTTGAAACTTGAAACTTGCACTTGAGTTGATAAAGCAATGAGAGAGAGAGAGAGAGAGAGAGAGAGAGAGAGAGAGAGAGAGAGGAGGGAGGAGGAGAGAGAGAGAGAGAGAGAGAGAGAGAGAGAGAGAGAGGAGAACAGAGAGAGGATGGGGACTCACATTAGTAAACTAGTGAAAAGGAGGGCATGATGACCAACCTCCCATAAATAAAGCAAGATTAGAAGGGAATGCTATGAATAATATGCCCACCGATCGGATGACCTGATGGCCTAGATGAGAGGAACAAATGCCTAGACAGACAAAACAACAACAAAACCAACAAAGATGGCTGGAAAGAGGTGCAAAGAGGTGCAGAAAGCACGACTGGAGCGAAGCCACGGGGAGACACAAATGCGGGACGTGTCCCTGTGTCCGGTGAAAGCCCCACGCCATGGCTTCCCTGCCTAATCCCACCAAACGCCGTGGTCTTCTGTTGCCCGAGAGCCGCAGAACAGAAACGGGGATGGCGGCAGGTGGCCGGGGGGGGGGGGGGGGCGAACATGTTTGGTAAACATGGAGACGTCGACGGGGAGTGAGGGGTACAGCTGACTGGGATTCCATGTCTCACTTCTGAGACGAGGAGAGCAGGTGCATGGGGGGCGGGCTGTTCTTTCGGACATTTGTCATTCAAGGAACATTGTCGCCTGGCTGGGGAGGTGCAATGGCTAGGGGTCGATTTGGGAACCAAGAGGTCACTGGTTGAATTTCCAATCAGGGCACAGGCTCAGGTTGCAGGATGGACCCCCAGCGCGGGGTGTGCAGGGAGCAGCTGATCTGTGATTCTCTCTCATGATTGATGCTTCCTTTTCTCTCCCTCTCTCTGTAAAGATCAAAAAAAACATTTTAAAATATATATATTTTATTGATTTTTTTTTACAGACAGGAAGAGAGAGGGATAGACAGTTAGAAACATCGATGAGAGAGAATCATTGATCAGCTGCCTCTTGCACATCACCTACTGGGGATGTGCCTGTAACCGAGGTACATGCCCTTGATCGGAATCGAACCTAGGACCTTTCAGTCCACAGGCCAACACTCTATCCACTGAGCTAAACCGGTTTGGGCAATAAAAACACTTTAAAAACAAAACAAAACATAAACACCTCTAACATCTCTCACAGTCAGAGAGAAGGCAAGCAGAGTTGCTAAACTTATTAAAAAAACAAACAAACAAACAAAAAAACTACAATGACTCATGTTTCCGAAGGAAGAAGCCAGAAGACAACAGATGAGCCGCTTTGAGCCGCTGGGAAATGGGCAGTCACAGAGGAAAAAAAAAAAATAATGTATGCCACTAATGCTAAAATTTTTAACGTCCAACAAGAGGGTAGTCAGGTTTCTTTTAAAAATATATTCGTCTTGATTTCAAAGAGGAAGGGGGAGAGGGAGAGAAACATCCATGATGAGAAAGAATCGCGGATCGGCTGCCTCCGGCATGCCCCCACCTGGGCATCGAGCCCACAACCTGGGCCATGTGCCCTGACCGGAAATTGAATGGCGACCTCCTGGTTCAGGGATCGATGCTCCACCACGGAGCCACACCAGCTGGGTTCTTTCCACATCCTTCCAATAGAGATTTAACTGAAAATGGATAGGATGCAAAGACTATTGGCCAGAAGGCAATCAATATGAGGCTGTCCATGTGGGCACAGACCGTTGTTTTTTGTTTTTTGTTTTTAACTTGGTCTAAGAATCTTCTGCTCATCCCATGGCAAGCAAGGAGAAAGTGGCCAGCATCCAAACGTGCAAATTGGGGGGGTGGGGGGGAGTGTCAGGAGGTCGGAAGATAACCTCAGAAAGAGAAGTTATAGACTTTTCTCTCAAGAAAAGTCTTGTCCCCAAACTTCAGATGAACAGATGATAATGGGGACAGGAGGGAGGGGGGGGGGGGGCGGGAATCATGGCAACAGGAGTTGGAAAGTGATTTAGAGGAGTTTGGAGAATGAGATAAATGCTAGCAATACATTCATCAGCGCATTTTTGCTTATACGTCCCACCTCCTGTCGCCACAAGCGTGCCGGAAAACCAATATGCACATTTATGCATGTTTCAAAGGGCCCGTTGGATAATTACGACATAGACATGCTCAGGCGCAAGAGTGATTAGCGCCGGGGCTTGTTGATTTTGTTCTTGCGGTGTGACGCACGCAGTAATGATGCGCCAGACAATGGATGCAAATCAATTGTGCAATTACTTAGGGGAAAAGCTGCCGGGATGAGCAAATACTGATTATGGGCTAATATGGACCTGGGATGGGTCTACACGCTCTGTGTACTCGTTGTTTATTCAAACCCCTGCATCTCAAGACAATAGGTACCGCTGTCACTCCCCAAGTCCCAATTCTTTTTTTAAAAAATATATCTTATTGATTTTTTTTTTTTTTTTACAGAGAAGAAGGGAGAGGGATAGAGAGTTAGAAACATCGATGAGAGAGAAACATCGGTCAGCTGCCTCCTGCACACCCCCCAACTTGGGATGTGCCCGAAACCAAGGTACATGTCCTTGACCGGAATCGAACCTGGGACCTTTCAGTCCGCAGGTTTGACGCTCTATCCAAACCAGTCAGGGCACAAGTCCCAAGTCTAAATCTGAGCTAAAGGCCTACAAGAAAGGTATGGCCGGGACCGGTTTGGCTCAGTGGATAGAGCGTCGGCCTGCGAACTGAGAGGTCCCGGGTTCGATTCCCGGCAAGGGCATGGACCTTGGTTGCAGGCACATCCCCAGTTGGTGGTGTGCAAGAGGCAGATGATCGATGATTCTCTCTCATCGATGTTTTTTTTTGTTGTTGTTTTTTTTGTTGTTTTTTTAAAGACTTTTTTTAACTATATTTTTATTGATTTTATACAGAGAGGAAGGGAGAGAGATAGAGAGTTAGAAACATCGATGAGAGAGAGAGAGTCATCGACCAGCTGCCTCTTGCACACCCCCTACAGGGGATATGCCCGCAACCAAGGTACATGCCCTTGACCGGAATCGAACCGGGGACCCTTCGGTCCCCAAGCCGACGCTCTATCCATTGAGCCAAACCGGTCCCTCATCGATGTTTTTAACTCTCTATTTCTCTCTTCCTCTCTGTGAAAAATCAATAAAATATATTTTTTTTAAAAAAGGTATGGAAGAAGTCCATGGTGGGCGAGGGGACGAGACATATTAATACTTTCAACAATAAAGAAATTTTTTTTTTAAAGAAAGGGATAGAAGGACCTCAAGGGTGACTCATTCTGTCTCGGGTCTTTTGCATCAGCTGTGTTTAGGAAACCCTTTCTCTTTTATGGCAAATACATTCCACATCTATTTTCAGAAACTTTACCTAACCCCAATGTCATGAAGTTATTTGCCTGAATTAGGTTCTCCATACTGTATTAAATGGTTTTCATATTCTTAGGCCCATGATTCACATGGAATTAATTTTCTCTGTAATGTAAGGTCACATGTCAGATTGCATTTCCCTCCGTGACTATTCGGTCCATTAGAAAATTAATTGAAAAACCTATCTTTTCCCCATAGGTCTTTTTAAAATAAATTGTTGGCTTTTATATGCGTGTGTCTATTTTTGAGCTCTATTTTCTTTCTTTCTTCCTTCCTTTTTTCCTTCCTTCTCCCCTTCCTTCCTTCCTTTTCTTCCTTCTTTCCTTCCTTTCTTTTTTTTACCTTCACCCAAATATATTATTTCCCCACTGATTGTTTTAGAGAGAGTAAAGGGGAAAGAGGAGAGGTGGGAGAGAGAGAAAGAGAGTGAAACATCAATGTGAGAGAGACACATTGACTGGTTGCCTCCCATCCCCACCCTGAGCGAGACCAGGTATCGAACCCTTGCTGGGGAATCGAGCCCACAACCCTTCTGTCCCTGGACCAACGTTTTGGCCACTGAGAAAACCTGGCCAGGAAATCTCTTTTCTTTTTTCTTTTCTAATATATATATATCATAGAGGAAGGGAGAGGAAGAGAGAGATAGAAACACCAATGACGAGGGAGAATCATGGACCAGTTGCCTCCTGCAGGCCCCTTGCTGGGGGAGGGAGCCCACAACCTGGGCATGTGACCTCCCTGACCAGGGATGGGACCGTGACCTCCCGGTTCATAAGTTAACACTCAAACCACTGAGCCACACCGGTCGGACTCCTTCTATTATTTTTTCCCCCACTGATTTGTTTCTTTCTGTGCAGACATCATATGGAGAAAGCCAGTCCCTACGCCAACTCTTGTGCAGTCTCCTTCCTGGAGGGGGCACCCAGGTTCCTTCCTAAAGTGAGGAAGAGTCCACCCTGCCCCCTCCCCAATACCCCCCCCCCCACCTGCCCGGCTGCTTTTCCCCAGCAACAGCATCTGCAGAGACAGGACTTGAAAAACCAGTTTTCATCAGAGCCTCCCTGATTGACAAAGCCCTCCAGAGTGTTTGCAGCCTCTGATTTGTACCCCGGCTTAATCAGCAATCTGTCCCCTGCTTCCATTAGCTGAAGGAGGATTCTAGGAAACTGTAGCCCAGCACGAGGAATCGCATTAGCAGAGGGAACATGACTCACGGCTCTGAAAGCAGAGCGGCTCATTAGCTGCCGCCCGAGCGCCCGTGGGCTTTCTGGAAGTGAAAGGACTTCGGGACCCTGCGTTCACCTTTTGTTAAGAGGTATTACTCATTTCCTGGTAAAATCGCACCGCCGTCTCGCCCACCCACAGGAGCCTTGATGAGGGCTGTGACGCACGCCTGCATCTCCATTAGGGCCCAAGTTTTGTTCTGATTACCGAGAGGAAGGGAGAGAAAATCATCACCCCCGTACTTCCAAGAACTTGGTGGCAGGAGGAGATGCTAGCTTCGGGCAAGGCGACCCCCCAGCCCCCCTCCACACACACACACACACCTTCCTCCCCGCACCAGGGGAGCTAGGAGGAAGGTGCAAAAAAAAAAAAATCCCACTGAGAACTCATGCTCCACGCAGCCCCTTCCAAGGGCCAGAGTAAGATGTGGGTCCGACCAGCACGGCTCAGGGGTTGAGCATCAACCTATGTAGGGATCAGGAGGTCACAGTTGGATTCCCAGTGAGGGCACAGGCCCCAGGGTTGCAGGTTTGATCCCCAGTAGGGGGCGTGCAGGAGGCAGCCCATCCATGACTCTCATCATTGATGCTCCTATCTCTCCCTCTTCCTTCCTCTCTAAAATTAATAAAAATAGCCGAAACCGTTTTGACTCAGTGGATAGAGCGTCGGCCTGTGGACTGAAAGCTCCCAGGTTCGATTCCGGTCAAGGGCATGTACCTTGGTTGCGGGCACATCCCCAGTAAGGGGTGTGCAAGAGGCAGCTGATCGATGATTCTCTCTCACCGATGTTTCTAACTGTCTATCCCTCTCTCTTCCTCTCTGTAAAAAAAAAAAAAAATCAATAAAATATATATTTAAAACATTAATAAAAATATATTTTTAAAAAATCAAAAGAAAAAGAAGTGGATCCAAAAGGCATGGCTCAGTGGTTGAGCATTGGCCCGTGAACACCAGGAGGTCATAGTTCGATTCCTGGTCAAGGGCACATGCCCAGGCTGCAGGCCTGATCCCCAATTGGGAGGTATGCAGGAGGCAGCGGATCCATGATTCTCTTTCATCATTGATATCACTCTCTCTCCCTCCCTTCCTCTCTGAAGTCAATAAAAAAAATTTTTTTTTAAAGAAGTGGGTCCTATTTCCCACCTCCCCATTGGCATTCAGTATCTCCATCTCAGAAAGATCTTCTACAGAGTTCAGAGCCCATATGGCTCATATTCTTAGAAAACTCAATGTCACGGGACTTGGTTGGGTGTGGTCAAACCTCGTGCCTGTGATCCTGAGCCTAGAGCCTTGGCCCCAGGACCTCTGGTGATGAGAGGGGTGCAGTGACGACCCCCTTCCCAGAAAGAACCCCTCCCAAGGACGTCCAGAGGCAGAGTGGGCTGCCCAAAATGCTGCCAACATCATCTCATCACTACACGTTCGTGGATAACCACCAAGCTCTTGCCTCACTCTTCCTCAGCCCCCTTTTTAAATTCAAGATTTCACACACACAAACACACTCAGAATCTGTCTTGTTGTTAATCCTCACCAGAGAATATTTTTCCATTGATTTCTAGAGAGAATGAAAGGAGAGGGAGGGAGGGAGGGAGGGGGAGAGAGAGAGAGAAACATTGACGTGAGAGAGACACACCACTGATTTGCCTCGCACACAAGCTCTGACCAGGGCCAGGAACCGACACCCTAACCCATTAGTCTGAGGGCCAATGCTCTAGCCACTGTGCCAAACTGGCTAAGGCTATCTTTTTCTTATTTTGTGAATACATCTTTGTTGCTTTCAGAGAGGAAGGGAGAGGAAGAGAGATATATATATAGAAACATCAATGATGACAGATGAGAATCCCTGATGGACTGCCCCCTACCCACTCCTACGGGGGATCAGGCTCTCCACCTGGCATGTGGCCTCCAGTGTTCCTGGATGCCCAACCACTGAGCCACACTGGCCGGGCAGGAGAGCTTTCTCACTGCAAAAGACTGCAGACGTTTCTCCCTGTGTTCAACCGCTCCCCCCCACCCCTCCCTGCTGGTGCTGTCCTCGCTCTTTCTCTCCCGTGGGAAAGGGTGACAGCGGGGTTATGAGTCCCCGATGGGTGTCCCTGGTGAAGCCCATTCCACCGTGTGACTTCAGCTCCCTGGCAGCCTCCGAGGGGGAGAGGGATTACGGAGATCAGAGACGGGGCGGGGAGGGCCGGGCTGGCTGGAGGTCTCAGCTTTCTGAGGTCCGGTTTCCGCGGGCACAGTTGTTCTGTGCATTAACCCGCTGCTCTCCCCTCTGTCCGCGGAATCCGTGCACACACACACACACACACACACACACACACACACACTCGCACCTGCTGGGGCTGCCGTGGCTGCTTCCCTTTCATGTAGGGAGTGATGAGTTATGAGGGTCTCTCCTTGATCTCTCCAATGCCAAGGCCCCCTCCACAGCCTTTCCCTAATCTCTCTGAGGTACATGCAGAGGGGAACGCAAAGAGGCGGAAAGGGAAAACTTCTGAGATATTATTCTGATGGCTGCTTTCACGAGAAGAGGTAAAAAAAAATATATATATATATATATATATATATATATATGTGTGTGTGTGTGTGTATATCTTCCCCCCGCCCCCAATCCTCACCCAAGGTTATTTTTCTCCATTGAGTTTTTAGAGAGAGAGGAATAGAGGGGGAGAGAGAGAGAGAGAAACATTGATGAGAGAGAAACATCAATCAGCTGCCTATCAGCTGCCTCTCACACTTGCCCCACTGGGATTGAGCCCACAACCCAGGACACGTGCCCTGACCAGGAATCAAACCGGTGACCTCTTGGTTTGTGGGTTGACATGAAACCACTGAGCCACACTAGATGGGCTCTTTTCATTTTTTGATTGATTGATTGATTGATTGATTGATTGATTGATTTTAGAGAGAGGGAGGGAGGGAAGAGAGACAGGGAAGCATGGACTTGTTGCTCCACTTAGTTTTGCATTCATTGCTTGATTCTTTTACAAGCCCTGACTGGGAATGGAACCTGCAATCTTGGTGTTTTGGGACGATGCTCCAGCCAATGGAGCTGCATACTTTCTGTTTTAATCCATGTCTTTGAATTACTATCAGGGAGTTTTTATGACCATGTTCTTATAAGCCCCACAGATGTCAGGACTCACTAGTTATCACAGCCAGGCCTCGCCCAGCGCAGGGTGTTAAAGTGGTTTAAGAACTCTGAGTGGCTCAGGGATTGGGGTTGGGACAGGATCCCATGAGAATATAGGAAATGTCTGACATGGAGGTGGATAAGACGGTCGGGTAAGGGAGGGAAGAGCCGACGGCAAACAAAACACGGCTCCTCTCCATCTTCCGAGACTTCTCTACATAATGCTCTGAGCACAGGCATGGTTACCATGGAGACGAGCGGGGAGCAAGATGCAGCTTTGCACTGCACACAGAGCTGGAGACCCCTGGCAGCCCACGGAGGGGGCAATAGGGTGGGTAGGGGCTGGGAGGAGCAGGGAAAGGGGAGAGAGATGGGAGGCACTGTGGCAATTCTATACAATCAACAATAAAAAATGTATATGGCCCTAGCTGGTGTTGCTCAGTGGTTGAGCATCAACCTAGGAACCAGGAGGTCCCATAAGGGCACATGTCTGGGTTGTGGGCTTAATCCCCAGTAGGGAGCATGCAGGAGGCAAGCCGATCCATGATTCTCTCTCATCTTGGATGTTTCCATCCCTCTCCCTTCCTCTCTCTGAAATCAATAAAAAACATATTTAGTAAAAAACGAAAACAAGCCCTCACTGGTGTGGCTCAGTGGATAGAGCGTCGGCCTGTGGACTGAAGGGTCCTGAGGGTTCGATTCTGGTCAAGGGCATGTACCTTGGTTGCAGCACAACCCCAGTAGGAGGTGTGCAGGAGCAGCTAATGGATGTTTCTCTCTCATCCATGTTTCTAACTCTCTATCCCTCTCTCTTCCTCTCTGGTAAAAAAAAAAAAATCAATAAAATATATATTTTTCAAAAACAAACCTAAAAGGGGCAAACGGTACAGCGATCGGGGGGCTGTGTCTACAAGAGGAGGGTTTTCAGGAAGCTCCAAACCAAAACGCGCGCACCAGCCCCCCCGCCCCCCCCCGGGGTCCACTGGTCACAGGGCTCCAACCGGTGCTAACAGGTGCCATCGGAATTTTTGAGAAAGGAGGGGTACCCTGTGTCTCCTAATCTACCTGCTGCCCGCATACCACGGTATCGGCCTAGCCAGCACAATCCTCCGGCGATAACCATCTCAAACACGCACACATGCGCTGTGCTGGTATTTGGAGCAGGCCCAGTGTCACGTTCCCACCCTGCGGCCAGGGCAGGATTCCAGGGATTAGGAGCCAGAAGGAAGGAATGTAGCTGACCAGGCACACAGCTCCCATATCTGCACCCGGGATCGCCCGTCCTATTTTTTTTTTAAATATATATTTTTTATTGATTTCAGAGAGGAAGGGAGAGGGAGGGAGGGAGAGAGAGAGAGAGAGAGAGAGAGAGAGAGAGAGAGAGAGAGAGAGAGAGAGAGAGGAGAGAGAAACTTCAATGATGGGAGAGAATCATGGATCGGCTGCCTCCTGCACGCCCCCGACTGGGGATCCAATCCACAACCCAAGCATGTGCCCTGATGGGGAATTGAACCGGGGACCCTGCAGTCAGCATGGCCGACGCTCCAGCCACTGATCCAAACTAGCCGGGGCGCTCATCCTCTGTAGTCACACTTTGTGAAGTCCCCCTTGTCCCCTGAGCAGTCTCATGAGAAACTCCTGGTGGGGATTCCCTCACAAATATTGAGTAGGGGCCATCCATGTAACTTAGGGCTTCTTCTTCACTCAGTCTATGCGATATGGACCCCGTAGCTCATGCCAAAGCACAACACCCCAGAGTTAGGTGGAGTCAGAAGTGTTGAAAGCAGACCAGCACATGAATGCTGGGCAAGGGAGCTCTCTCTTAAACTAATAAAAACATATTTTAAATACATTTTTATTGATTTCTTTCAGAGTGGAAGGGAAAAGACGAGAGAGGAGAGAGAGAGAGAGAGAGAGAGAGAGAGAGAGAGAGAGAGAGAGAGAGAGAGAGAGGCATTAATGATGGGAGAGAATCGTGGATTATCTGCCTCCTGCAAGCCTCCTACTGGGGATCCAATTCACAACCCAGGCACTTGCCCTGATCGGGAATCGAGAACTTTGACCTCCTGGTCCATAAGTTGATGCTCAACCCCCTGCGCCACGCCAGCTGGGTTAAAAACGTATTTTAAAAGAAAGAAAGGGATAGATAGATAGATGACAGATGCTGGGTATCATTTTACTTCTCCTGTCTCACCAGGACACACAAACGCCCGTTTATCACAGGTTCTGCCACCAGAACACTCTAGAAGGGAACTGGATCTCAAGAAACAGAGAAACACTGGACGTGTTCAGGAGGTTACCGGGAAAGACGCACACCAGCTACAAGCCATTATCTCTCAGGCTCCTTTTCCCAACCACGACCGCACGACGGGGAGAGGACTCTCCGGGGAAGGGTGAGATGCCTCCAGACGCTCTCTGAGTGTGAAGAAGGGTCCCTGGAACCACAATGTTGTCAGACTCTGGAACCTTTTCTCTCTCCATCCGTTTTACAGACCTTGATGGTTATTCACGGATGCAGTTTAGACGAAGTCTTTCACAGGAGACGTCCCTCGTCCTACCTGAGCATCTCACTCATGCCGACAGCTTCTCACTGTCTTCTCTTCGCAAGGAACACTGAGGAGATGAATAGGAAGGCATCCCTCAGAGAGGGGGCAGGGTTGGGTGTGTGGGCTCAAGGTCTCATCAGATTGAACCTCATCGCAGTTTAAAATAATGACAGCCGACCTCACCGGTGTGGCTCAGTGGATAGAGTGTCGACCTGTGGGCTCAAGGGTCCCAGGTTTGATTCCTGTCAAGGACATGTACTTTGGTTGCCAGTGCATCCCCAGTAGGGGGTGTGCAGAAGGCAGCTGATGGATGTTTCTCTCTCGTTGATGTTTCTAACTCTCTATCCCTCTCCCTTCCTCTCTGTAAAAAAAAAAAAAAAAAAAGATCAATAAAATATATTTTAAAAAATAAAATAGCGGTAGCTACCGGAGTGTGTGAAAAGATGGACGATGACAAACAGACATGCTCGGCTTTTCAATGAGTCCATGACTGATGAATTATTCTTGGACTTCACCCGAACTCTATCAAACCTTAGGAGCGAAACTTTTTCTGACCCGTGGGAGGGGAAATTTCATCGGGCCACTGGAACTTTCCACAGAGCACTTGTCCCATCAAGCAGAAGGACACGCTCTCTCCCGCCCTCTCCCTCTTGAATCAGTGGATAGCGGGAGAAACGTCCAAGTGTATAATGAGCCAATTCCGGAGGTTTGATGTAGAGGGCAGTGATGACAGTTAAGGATGCTCTATTAGGTACTTGAAAGTTTCTAGGGAAGTAGATGGTACGTGGTCTCTTCACAGATCAGGAAAAGTTAGAGGAGTTCATCACCACCAAACCAGTATTATATGAAATGCTGAAAGGTATTCTTTAAGAAGAGAAAGAAGAAGAAGAAGGAGGAGGAGGAGGAGGAGGAAGAGGAGGAGGAAGAGGAGGAGGAGGAGGAGGAGGAGGAGGAGGAGGAGGAGGAGAAAGTAAAGATAAAAAAGTATGAGCAGCAAGTACGAATCTACCAACAAGTGAATCTAAAGATCAGGTGAATTAAAAATCTGAGGAACAGAATAAACTGGTGACTATAATAGAATCAGGGGCATAGAATGGATTGATAATTCTTAGGTGGGGAAGGGATATGGGGGAACGGGAAGAGACTGGAGAAAAACTGTACTCCTGTGGAAGGGGTGTGCAGGAGGCAGCTGAACTGTGATTCTTTCTCATTGTGGATGTTTCTATCTCTTCCTCTCCCTTCCTCTCTTAAATCAATAAGCAATTTATTTTTTTTTAAAGTGAATATTCTCAGAGACATCCTCATGTTTTAAAAACAAACAAACAAACAAACAGTGTTCTTGGTGAAGGCCCTTCTCAGCTAACACCTGCCTGCTCTGGTTTCTCCGAGGGGGGCGTGTTACCATGATCTGTTCTTAGGGACAATCTGTATGTAGGAATCGCAAAAGGTTCCCACCCAGGGGTCCCAGTTACACATGATCTGAACGTGCCCCCAAGGCTAGAGGCTGCATGACAACACAGCATCCTCCGTACCGTACGATGTTGTTCACACACACACCCCCGGCACCCCTTAAAACCCCTTCCAAATGTTAGCAGCCTGGCCTGGCAGGGAAGGCTAGCTCTGCTCTCCTCAACACCCCAAACATCATAGGCCTTCGCACAGACACACAACCGCCCTTCGCACAGACACGCAACCAGGGAGGCAGGGGCCCAGCAGGTAAGTGGGGACAGGTGTCCGTGGTGGCGTGCAAAGTGCACACGTTGGGGCCTAGTCACGTACACGGCCCATTGCCATGGCGGCGGCGGCGAGGAGAACAACAGGAGATCAAAGATAATAAGCCCCCGTGGGCGGGAAGCTGTCAGAGAGAAGGAGCTGAGCCCCTCTCCAGCTTCCTTTCCATTTTTCTTCCACCCACACACTCTCTCCGGGATGGCAATAAGCGTCAAACTCCAGGAAAGAGGTGGGGGGGTCAGCCTCTCCAGGGCTCCATGACAGCTGCCCTCTCTCCCCGCCATCTCCCCCGCACGACCATCTTTCTGCAAAAACGCCTCCACTTCCGCCAATCCGGCGGCAGGGTGGTCACGTCACGCCTCGAGGGTGCAAGGCCTGGACAGTGACTAATGCCGCCGCCGAGGCCCAGCAGAGCCTGGGCAGCTAAGACCAGCATGCGGCTGCTCTTTCCTCAGGTTATTATTTTTTTAAAAATAAATAAATAAAAAACGAGACAACGGGAAGTGAAAGGATAATACAGCAAACCTCTGTAATGCCATTACCTAAATTCACCAATTAATTGTTAACAATTGGGCCCATTCACAGTCTACGAATCTGTGTCTCTCTAGGCATCTATCAGCTTTATTTTGCTACATCATTATGCTCTAACGAGAGGCCCGGTGCCCTTCCTTCCTCCTGCTGCCGGCACCCGCTTCCCTCTGGCACCCGGGACCCACCCGCAGCCCCAGCTTCGTCCGGAAGGTACTCCAGAAGGCCATCTGATCTAATGAGCACATCCCTCTTTTATTATCATAGATCACCTCTGAGAAAACGAAGACCCATTCAATCATGGTATTGACTAGGAAGTTCATGTTTAAATTTGTTCTCAACTGTCTGCCTGGCTGGTGTGGCTCAGTGGTTGAATGCCAACCTAGGAACCAGAAGGTCACAAGTCACAGTTTGATTCCCGGTCAGGGCACATGCCCGGGTTGTGGGCTCCATCCCCAGTAGGGGGCGTGCAGGAGGTAGCCCATCCATGTTTTTCACTCCTCGTGGATGTTTCTAATGCTCTCTCTCTCTCTCTCTCTCTCTCTCTCTCTGTCCCTTCCCTTCTCTGAAATCAATTAAAAAACCATTAAGATGTACACACTTTGATGAGTATCCATTCAATCATGAAACAATCACCACAATCAAGATAACATTTTCATCACACCCTTCCCCAATTTTTGTGACCCTTTATAATGTCACCCTCCTGCTTCCAATTTTCATCACTAGGCAACCACCGGTGGGCTTTCTTTCATGGAAGATGAGTTCACACTCCACAGAACTTTATATACATAAACTAATGAGGCAGGTGTGTGTGTGTGTGTGTGTGTGTGTGTGTGTGTGTGTTTCCTGGTTTCTTTACTCAATATAATGCTATCGATCCAACGATAATGTGGGATATTGACAGGCTATTCCTTTTTATTCCTATATGGTATTCTGTCGTCTTTGTAAAATTTTTATGTTTTGAAATATATTTGTATTGATTTTAGAGAGGAAGGAGAGAGGGAAAGGGAGATGGAAATATCCATGATGAGAGAGAGTCATGGATCGGCTGCCTCCTGCATGCTCCCTCCTTGGGGATCAAGCCCTCAACCCAGGCGTGGGCCCTGACGGGGAATCGAACCGTGACCTCCTGGTCCCTAGGTCGACACTGACCCACACCGGTTGGACTAAAATTTTTGGATTTACAATAACTTAACCCTGGCTGCTGCATGGCTCAGCTGGTTGGAGCATCGTCCTAATAATACACCAAAAGGTTGCAGGTTCGATTCCCAGTCTGGGCACATACCCAGGTGTGCGGGCTTAGTCTGCGGATGGGGCGGGTATGGGAGGTACCTGGCTGATGTCTGTCTCTCGTCTGTCTGTCTCTCTCAGACAGTGTCAGGGAGCTTGTGCACTTTATACAAACTTGTCAGACATGAAAAGCCCCAGCCCAAACCCTGAACCACCCCAGTCCTATGTCAACAAAGAAACAGGTGAACGGAGCAAGACGGTGGCTATGGACCCACGTCTCATCCTCCACAAGGGGATACACAACAGAACAATCCCTCAGGAGCTGTGAGCTTTGGGGGTGGATGGAGACAGGGACCCACGGAGGCGGGGAAGAGAACAGAAAGACAAACAACTGCCTGCCCAGTGTGTGCCTCAGTGGGTTGAGCATCGACCTTTAAACCAGACATCCAGGGTTCGGATCCCACACAGGACGCAGGCCAGGGTTGCGGGCTGGATCCCCAGTGTGGGGCGTTGCAGGAGGCAGCCGGGACATGGTTCTCTCTCATCCTGATGTTTCTGTCTCTCTTTCTCTCTCCCACTCCTTCCTCTCTGAAATCAGTAAGAATTTTTTTTTTTTAATAAAAGAGAAAGACAAGCAACCTTTCCTTCCTGTCCCCGCAGGTGACCTACATCAATAAGCTGGAGAGAGAGAAAAGAAGAGACTCCAAGAAAATGCTCATCGGAAGCGGAATGAGCTGCCGCTGCCTCCCTCCTCCACCGCGGGCCCTCCCCAGGCTGGACGGCGACACCTCTGCTCCCCGAGGGGTCCAACCTGCTGACACTTCCACTGTATATTCCCGGATGCAGTTTTTTATAATTGATTTCAGAGAGGAAGGGAGATGGAGAGACAGAGACAGAAACATCAGTGATGACAGGGAATCATGGATAGGCTGCCTCCTGCCCCTGAGGATTAAGCCCGAAACCCAGGCATGTGCCCTTGACCGGAACCGAACCTAGGACCCTTCCGTCCGCAGGCCGATGCTCTATCCACTGGGCCAAACTGGCCAGGGCCCTGATGCCGTTTATATTTTTATTTTTATTTTTGTTGTTGTTGTTGTTAATCCTCACCCAAGGCTATCATCCCATTCATTAATTTTAGAGAGAGTGGAAGGGAAGGGGAGAGACACAGAGAGAAGCATTGAAAAGAGAGAGAGAGGGACATATTGATTGGTTACCTCCTGCACATGCCCCAACCAGAGCTGGGGAGCAAGCCAGCAACTGAGATACGTGCCCTGGAACGGGAATCAAACCCGGGACTCTTCCGTCCGCAGGCCGATGCTCTATCCACTGAGCAACACCGGCTAGGGCCCCAGATGCAGTGACTCTATCCCTACCACGGGGGGGGGGGGGGGGAGAGCCAGTGGCCTCCCTGTCCTTAGATCCAAACCACCTGCCCCGGGGCTGGTCCTGGGGTGAGGATGGCAGCTGGCGAGGGCACGGCTCATGTTTCTGAGATCAACAAGGCCGGTCCTTGGGGGCTGTTGTGCAGGCCATTTGGTCAACCGGGAACCCCTCCTCCCTCGGACTCCCGGAGGCCTGGCCTCTCCCCCCTGGTCAACTTTCAGAGGATTTTTCCATTCCTGGACTTAAATAGACCACGGACAGCTGTTCTTGTGCAGCCTTGTTCTCATTTGTTAACTTTTTAGAGCAGGGGTGGGGATCGAACCTATGACCAAGGTAGGTGCCCTTGACTGGAATAGAAGCCAGGACTCTCTTCACTCTGCGGGCCGACGCACTACCCGCGGAGCCAAAGTCGCTCGGGCTAAAAAAAACCACCCACTTAAATAAAATAATTAAATAAAAATAAAAAAAAAGCAAAATCCTGGCCTCAGGTCTACATGTTTTGGCTCCTAAAAGCATGAATCACACCAGACGTCCTCGCCAGATGCCCCAGCCCGAAGCCAGAAAATGCTTCTAGGAAAGAGAGAGTGGGGTGAGGAGACGGGTGAATGAGACACAGGGGATGCTGTGGGGGGTGGGGGGGGGGGGTTTCCCCTCTGCTTGAGGCACAGCCCTTGTGTCCGCAAGAATGTCCTAGCACTTCCTGACTTCTCCCAGCCCTTAGCTGGCTCCTTGCCGAATTCCACGTCTCACACTTATTTTTTAATTACTCATAAAGTTTTAAAAATTTGTCTCTCTCTCTCGCTGAAACAGGTTTGGCTCAATGGATTGAGCGTCAGCCTGCGAACTGAAAGGTCCCAGGTTCAATCCCAGTCAAGGGCATGTACCTTGGTTGCTGCGGGCACATCCCCAGTAGGGGGTATGCAGGAGGCAGCTGGTCGATGCTTCTAACTCTCTATCCCTCTTCCTTCCTCTCTGTAAAAAATCAATAAAATATATATTTTTTTAATTTTGGCTCTCAAAAGAAATTTCAATCGTTGCACTGTGGATAGTTGGCTGGGTGGACTAATGAGTTTGCCGACCGCTGGGCTTAATCCATTGCAAAGCCTGGTGACTACTGTGCAAGTCGACAGGGAAACAGGTGGTACCCAGGGAGGATGGATGCAGCCGTGTTTTGTTCTATCTCCATAGCAACAGGCAAGAAAAAGGCCTGTTTGGATGCCTGGGTTCTAGCCAGGCACTGAGCTGCTCTTTCCTTCTTTTCATGTAACCCCAGTCTAATGTCTCCCCCTCTTAAAAAAAATAAAATTATATATATATATATATATATATATATATATATATATATATATATATATATATAGAGAGAGAGAGAGAGAGAGAGAGAGAGAGAGAGAGAGAAACATCAATAAGAGAGAATCATGGATCGGCTGCCCCCTGCACACCCAACCCTGGGGATGGATGGAGCCCACAACCTGGACATGTCCCCTGATGGGGAATCGAACCATGACCTCCTGGTTCATAGGTTGACACTCAACCATGGAGCCAAGTTGGTGGGGCTCCCATTTCCTCTAGGATTATATATATATATATATATATATATATATATATATACACACACACACACACAAGGGAGTGACACAGGTACAAAAAAGAACACCCTTGCCCTAGCTGGTTTGGCTCAGTGGATAGACTGTCGGCCTGCAGACTGAAGGGTCCCAGGTTCGATTCCGGTCAAGGGCATGTGCCTTGGTTGCAGGCACATCCCCAGTGGGGGGTGTGCAGGAGGTGGCTGATCGATGCTTCTCATCGATGTTTCTAGCTCTCTCTCCCTCTCCTTTCTTCTCTGTAAAAAAAATCAATAAAATATACATTTTTAAAAATAAATAAATAACACCCTGTTTGTTACGCCCGTAATATCAAGTGGGTTCGGTGCAGCTGCCTCGAGCTCAGGTACGTCTTCCCGTGTCCCTGCCCCGCACACGGCAGCAGGTGCTTAAGCTGGGTACCAGTCACAGCCTCCCACTTGCTCCTGAGACTCGTTCCCTCTCCCCCAGCCCCTGCGTGTACACGTGCTGGCCCTGCTCCGGGCGGTGGAATGCGGCCGGCGGTGATGAATGCCGCACGTGCGCGCGAGGGCCTGAGGGTCAGCGCATTCCTCTGCGGCCGCCAGAATGCCAGGCCCTGCCCTGTGGGTCCCGAAATAGACGGCACATGTGGACAACTGTAGGTGGCCCCCATGCCGCAGCCAGGCCCAGTGCGGGTGGACGAGGAGGGGGGGAGGCTTGCAGTGGGGAGCCCTGGGGAACGCTCGGGTCCTTGCTAACTGCAGCCGTAACGTAGTGGCAAGGAATGAATGGGGAAATTGGCCGCCCAGATTCTGTGCAGTGTCACCCAAAAAGAAAACTAAGACCCAGGACAAGTCCTGACCATAGGCACGTACAAAGCTGTGAGGGGGCCTGGCCGGTTCGGCCCGGTGGATAGAGCATCGGGCTGTGGATGGAAGTGTCCCGGGTTCAATTCCCAGGCAAGGGCATGTATCTCAGTTGCAGGCTCCCGGACCTGGACCCTGGTCGGGGGTGTTTCTCTCTGTCTCTTCCTCTCCTGTCTAACTCTCAAAAAAAAAAAAATCAATGGGAAAAAATATCCTCGAGTGATTTAAAAAACAAAGCGGTTATGAAGGGCCTGGAAGAAACAGCGTGCCCCGACAAAGCGCTTGCTAAAACTTGAGTGTGAGGAGTTGGGACAGGCATATGGAGTTAGGGAAAGAGACGAGGCACTGAATGTCGGTAGCATTGCCTTCTCTGTGGCCGGCTGCTCCAGGGAAAGGTCCGATAAGACACGGGGAATTTCAGAAAAATCACCTGTGAAGCTGACAGCAGGGCTGGGAGACGGAATCACTGACCCTCTCCCAATAGCGGGAGGCAAAATTGAGTAGCAAAGATGAAAACTGGGTGTCACGGCAAATACGAAGATCGACAGCCTGACCTCACAGACTCGGTTCATTCAGCCTTTGCACTGATCAGAGGGACAGTCACCCAGGTAATTTTATTTGTGTAAGACGTCTCAGGAAGCAAGACAACACGTAACAAAAGGCTTACTTCTCAGAGGCCTGATCGCTTCTGGTTACACCTATTTATTTCAGATTACTTTCAGACGGAACTGTGGGTGCATAGCCATGGGCTCGTCGGAATTACACAGAATAAAAGCTAACTAAGTTTGGAGCACCAGCCTATATTAAAATAGCCCGCGGCCAGTCGGAGGCGGGAAATGATCTTTGGGAACGCCAATATTCTGTTTGCCCGCCAAGAGGTTTTCTAAAATATGTTTGTATTGATTTGCAGAGAGGAAGGGAGAGGGGGAGAGCTAGACACGTCAGTGGGGAGACAGAATCATGAATCGGCGGCCTCCTGCACACCTCCCCCCCCCCCGCCCCCGCCCCCTGCTGGGGAATTGAGCCCCCAGCCCAGGCACGTGCCCTGACGGAGAATCAAACCAGTGACCTCCTGGTTCATGGGGTCCTCGCTCAACCACTGAGCCACCCCAGAGGTGGAATCTAATGAACCAAATAAACGGATGAGCAAAAGAGAGCCAGAGACATAGAAGCATGGAACAGACTGCGGAATCTCTGACAAAAGGCGGCGGTGGGTGGGTGGGTGGGTAGCGATCAACCAAAGAACGTGTATGCACATATGCATAACCCATGGACACAGACAATAGGATAGTGAAGGCCTGGGGCGGGGGACAGGATTGAGCTATAAGGGACCCACAGGGGAGAAGGGAGGACATATCTACAGATAATACTTTCAACAATGAAGATTCAATATTTAAAAAAAAAAAAAAAAAAAAAAAAAAAAGACTAGCCAAAACCGGTCTGGCTCAATAGATAGAGCATCGGCCTGCGGACTGAAGGGTCCCAGGTTCGATTCCGGTCAAGGGCATGTGCCTTGGTTGCAGGCACATCCCGGGTGGGGATTGTGTGGGAGGCAGCTGGTCGGTGATCCTCTGTCATCGATGTTTCTAGCTCTCTATCTCTCTCCCTTCCTCTCTGTAAAAAAATCAATAAAATATATATTTTTTTAAAAAAAGACTAATTGCCTTAATCGGTGTGGCTCAGTGGATAGAGCGTCGGCCTGCAGACTCAAGGGTCCCAGGTTCGATTCAGGCCAAGGGCATGTACCCTGGTTGTGGGCACATCCCCAGTAGGGGGTGTGCAAGAGGCAGCTGATCGACGATTCTTTCTCATCGATATTTCTAACTCTCTATCCCTCTCTCTCCCTCTCTGTAAAAAAATCAATAAAATATATTTTTTTTTAAAAAGAAAAAAAGAAAGAAAAAGAAAAGGCAAATTGCCCTAACCGGTGTGGCTCAGTGGATAGAGCATCGGCCTGCAGACTTAAGAGTCCCAGGTTCGATTCTGGTCAAGGGCATGGACCCTGGTTGCAGGCACATCCCCAGGTGGAGGTGTGCAGGAGGCAGCGGATGGATGTGTCCCTCTCTTTAATGTTTCTAACTCTCTCTATCCCTGCCCCTAATTAATTTATTAAACTTTAATTTAAAAAAAAATTTTTTTTTTAAAAGGTTTGCAGAACCACACTCCCCCATCATTTTTTCCCCCCCGGAAGAGAACTGTTTATCAAAGACACCCATTTGGAAGTCTGTGTGCACTGGCCCGGCGCAAGCTGCCATTTGCAGGCGGCGATTGTGGAAATTGGCAGGAGGGATAATCAGCCGGCCTGACTCATGCTTTGATAGCTGCCGGGCCTGCAGCTCAGCCTCCCGGATGCGACGCACGGATGCGGATGGCCTCGGGGGCCAGTTCTGCCCGAGAACAGCAATTTAGAGCTCTGCGGATCCAATCCAGTCAATTTCAAGCCCGGTGCCTCTGGCTCGGATGAGTCACACGCCATGCCCTCAGCGCCGCGCCCGCCTCATCCGTGCGTGGGCCCGGCGAGAAGGAGGGCTGGGGAGCAGCAGGCATATGGATTTTGTAGAAGGGTTTTTAACTCTCCGGGGCTTTCTTCATTCATTCAGCCCTCACGAAACCTCACCCACGCAGGCCTTCGGCTTGTGGCAGTGCACCTGTCTCACTCCCCCGCACGCACGTCATCTCTCCCCTTATTGCATTTCTGTTGAAAATATTATTTTCTCTTCTTTTTTATTTTTTATTTTTAATGAAAAAAAAAAAATGTGCACGGCCAGGGTGGCTCAGTGGTGGAGCATCGCCATTCGATTGCCTGTCAGGGCACAGGCCTGGGTGGTGGGCTCCATCCCTGGTAGGGGACGTGCAGGAGGCAGCTGATCCGTGATTCTCTCTCATCACTGACGTGTTTTGTTGTTTTGTTTTCTCTCGCTCTCCCTCCCTCTCCCTTCCTCTCTCTCGGAATCAATAAAACTGTATTTAAATACATATTAAATTTAAGGAGTGTTTTCAGTCACCGTTGACATTCCTGATATTAGCTTCAGCTGTTCGGTGTCACGCTGAGACATTTCAATAACTTACAAAGGGACCTAATGGGGCCGCATCAAACGGAAATAATATGTTTGCACGGCAGAGAGAGGCATCAACAAAAACAAAGACGGCGACCTCCTGGATGGGAGAGGATATTTGCCAACAAAACAAAACAACACAGTCCACCAGGGATTGGAGAGAAAATGTTCATAATGCTGTAGCCATGGAAAGAGGCAGGAACCAGACTTTGGCAGGGGTGGTGGGTGGTGGAGGGGGGATGGGAAAGGCAGCTTTACCATTGAAGAAGGACAAAAACACTTTATGGCACGGCCGGCGTGGCTCTGTGGTTGAGTGTTGACCTAGGAACCAGGAGGTCATGGTTCCATTCCCGGTCAAGGGCACACGCCCGGGCTGCAGGCTCCATCCTCAGTGAGGGGCGTGCAGGAGGCAGCCGATCCATGATTCCCTCTCATCATGGATGTTCCTATCCCTCTCTCCCTCTCCATTCCCTCTGAAATCAATAAAAACATATATTTTTAAAATATATATATTTTATTGATGTTTTACAGAGAGGAAGGGAGAGAGATAGAGAGCCAGAAACATCGATGAGAGAACATCAATTAGTCGCCTCCTACACACCCCCCACTGGGGATGTGCCCGCAACCAAGGCACATGCCCTTCACCGGAATCGAACTTGGGACCCTTCAGTCTGCAGGCCGACGCTCTATCCACTGAGCCAAACCGGTCTCGGCAAAAAAAAACATATTTTTAAATAATTTTAAAGACACTTTAGGAAAGCCCTGTATCCCTAAACATGGATTTTTACCCAAGATTATAGAATGCGCCCCCGCCCCGCCTTTCAGACCCCTGTGGCCGAGCAAACCAAGGCAGGCAGCCCCAGACTCAAGCAGCTGCAAGACACACACTGGTTCGGAGTGGGGAAGGCGTGGGGAATGCTCGAAGCTTGAAGAACGGTCACCACCAAGGTCACCAGAGGAATGCCAGGCCCCCGGTGCCTATAGCTACAGCAAGCACAAAGCCAAACACGACGCTGGGCCAGACGGACACCCATCTCCACGCTGAAGTCCTCGGCATTTCCGTTCCCATTAGACAGCAGAACATGTTTATCTTTCCGTGAGGGGAAAAAAAAATAAAATAAAAGTCCATGCCGAGAGACAAGGGCGGGCACAGACCACAGACAAGGGGCAGTCAGCAGGACCAGACACCTCTGACGTGGCCGAGGCAGAGACCCTTGGCCGAAGGGATGGAGAGATACAGGGTGACTGCCACAGGGGCTCTGATGGAGACACGGGACCGCATGCAAGCAGGGGTGGGCCGTGGAAGCAGAGACAGGAAAGCCCTAAGCACTGAATCACTAGCACATCTTTGATACCGTGTAATCGTCGTGGGAGTCGCGTGAAAATGTGTGTTAAGATAGGGGAAGGGTGCTGAAACTGGTGTGGCTCAGTGGATAGAGGGTCAGCCTGCGGACTGAAGGATCCCAGGTTCGACTCCGGTCAAGGGCATGGACCTTGGTTGCGGGCACATTCCCGGCAGGGTGATGTGCAGGAGGCAGCTGGTCGATGACTCTCTCTCATCGATGTTTCTAACTCTCTCTCCCTCTCCCTTCCTCTCTGTGGAAAATCAATAAAATATATTTCTTTAAAAAGAAAAAAAAGAATAAGCACTGCATCTCAAAAAAAAAAAAAAAAAAAAAAAAGATAGGGGAGGATGAGTGTAAGGGGAAGAGATCGACCAAAGGACTTGTATGCATGCCTATAAACCTAATCAATGGACATGGACAACAGGGGGGTGAGGGCATGAATGGGGGGATGAAGGGGAATAGGGAAATAAGGGCACATATGTGACACCTGAATCAATAAAGACATTTAAAACAAATAAATAAAATAAATAAAAACTTCAACAACAAGAGAGTAAGAATGCATGCCGTGGAAATGGTCAGGGACCACTGCCTCAAGGACGGATCCTAGTCGGACTCTTCTCCGTCGAGGGGAACCTCGGTCCTCAAACTTAATTCGTCCCGGAAGGACGGCCATTCGAGAAGCGATTTGTTCGAACACCAAATCATTTTCTTCCCATTAGAAGCAATGTAGATTTTTAAAAATAATTTATTGATTTTTTACAGAGAGGAGGGAGAGATAGAGAGTTAGAAACATGGATGAGAGAGAGTCATCGGCCAGCTGCCTCCTGCACGGCCCCCACTGGGGATGTGCTCGCAACCAAGGTACATGCCCTTGACCGGATTCAAACCCGGGACCCTTCAGTCCGCAGGCCGATGCTCTATCCACTTAGCCACACCGGTTTCAGCAGAAGTGATGTAGATTGAGTCCATCAGTCCCAGACCCCCAAATGATTCCCTGTTTCATCAGTGTTTCTAACTATCCCTCTCCCTTCCTCTCTGTAAAAAATCAATAAAAATATTTTTTTAAAAAAAACTTAAAAAAAAAAAAAGAACGAAAGGACAGTGGACGTACTGAGGAAGAAATCACGATGAAATTTTTTTAAAAAAATAATAATAATATGAAGGGATGGGGAAAAAATAGCAAATAAAGTTTCAAAAACATCATGGAGAACTGAGATGCACAAATATGCCACAATGTATTTTTGAAAGACTGCATAGGAGGCCCCCAGAACCCTAAGAAATGCAAAGCATTCACTGTAAACAACTCATTCTCAAACTGCCTTCCCGTAAAGGTCAAACTGCCCCCCTGTAGGGCGGGTGCACAAGGTTGGGAATCACAGGTCTAACCTGTTGATGTGATAACGTTAAAGAGACAGCCACACACTAGAATGGCCAGCGACAGGGTGCTGTATCCCAAGGAATGGAGCCAAGAAAACGAGAGAGCTCCCAGCGCATGTATGGTCATGTTAAGAGTAAAAATCAAAAGACAGCCCTGGCCAGTTTTGCTTGGTGGTTAGAGCATCCACCTGCAGAACCCAGGGTCATCGTGGGTTCGACTCCTGGACAAGGGCATGGACCTCGGCTGCAGATTCCCCAGCCCCAGTAGGTGGGGGGGCTCAGGTGGGAGGCAACCAACGGATGTGTCTCTCTGGTGTCAATGTTTCTCTCTGTCTCCCCCACTGCCTTTCTTCCACTCTCTCTCTCTCTAGAAATCAATGGAGGGGGGGAAAATATCCTCGGGTGAGGATTAGAGAGGAAAAGTCAAAGGACAAAGGGAAGGTTAATGGAATCAGAAGAGGATTAAGAAAGGCTCGAGTGGGAGAAGGGATGATTCTAGTGGATATAGGATTTATTTTTAATAAATGTGCTCTTTGGCGTTAGGCTCACGGTGTGATTTCTCGAGTGACCAGGCTCTAGAGAGGATATGAATAAATACCCAAATAGCCTATTCTTTAAAAGAAAAAAGAAAGAAAGAAAGAAAGAAAGAAAAAGAAAGAAAGAAAGAAAGAAACGACTCAAAAGAAAATACCAGAGCCCTGGCTGCTGCGCTCAGTGGTTAGAGCAACGGCCCTTGAACACGAAAGGGTTCCAGGCTGGATTCCAGTCAAGGGCATGCACCTGGATTGCAGGTGAAATCCCCAGCCCCATGCAGGAGGCAACCCAGTGATGTGTCTCTCCCATAGATGATGTTTCTCTCTATCTATCTATCTATCTATCTCTCCCTTACCCTCCCTTCCACTCTAAAAAAAAAAAATCAATGGGAAAAATATCTTTTGTGGGAATTAACAACAACCACCCAAAGAATCTAGGCTACGGAGGTCCATCTGAGGAGGGAGCCATCCCAGCCCCATGCCAAGAGCCCGAGCCTGGAGCCCTGGCACTGGGAAGAGGCATCCCCTGACATCGGGCTGTGCAAACCAAAGGGGGCGTCCTCGGGGTGAGACTGGGGGGGGGGGGGGCCGCTGGGAACCCAGGCACCCTCTCAGAGGGCCGGAGCACAGGCACACGCATTCCCAAACGCTCACCTGAGGCTCCAGCAGGGAGATAGCGGCTATCAGAGCCCCGGGGACTTACGGGGAGAAACTGGACTGCCTGGCGCCAGGGCGAGGGCTGGGGGGCAGCTCTCCCGCAGATGAAAGCGTTGGCAAGGTGCCGGCGGTCCTTGGTGGAGCCAGTGGGCCTAGGCAGGCACCACGTCCACCTGCGGCCACGGCTATGCTATCTCCCCAGCAATGCTGTCATTTCCATTCCAAAGAGAGATCAGGGAGCTTCCCAGATAAGAAAAGGCCAAAGGAGTTCATCGCCGCCAAAACCAGTATTGCAAGAAAGGTTAACAGAAATTCTTATTTTTTGTTAACCTTTCTTGCAGTACTGGTGTGGCTCGGAGGTTGAGCATGGACCCATGAACCAGGGGGTTGTGGATTGATTCCCGACCAGGACACATGCCCAGCATGCTGGAATATTACTCAGGCATAAAAATAATTTTAAAACAGCATAGTGTATGCCCGTTTGCAGCAACATGGGATGGACTTAGAGGGAATTAAGCGAAATGAAATAAGTCAGAGAAAGACAAATAGTGTCCCTAGCCAGCTTGGCTCAGTGGATAGAGCATCAGCCTGCGTACGGAAGGGTCCCAGGTTTGATTCCTGTCAAGGGCACATGTGTTGAGGTCTGATCCCCAGTTGGAGGTGTAAAGGAGGCAGCCGACCAGTGATTCTCTCTGTCTCATCATGGATGTTTCTATCTCTCTCTCCTTCCCCCTTCCTCTCTGAAATCAATAAATAAATATAAAAATTTTTTTTAAAAAAAGAAAGACAAATAGCGTATGGTTTAAAAAATAAACAAATCAAAAGAGAAACAAACTCACAGATACAGAGAACACGCTGATGGCTACCAGACAGGGGGGAGGGAGGGATGTCATGGGGCTGGAGGGAAATGGCGAAGGGATTAAGAAGGAGCAATTGGTAGTTACAGAATAGTCATGGGGTGCCAAGTGCAGCACAGGGAATAGAGTAATAATCGCGTAATAACTATGTCTGATGCCAGGTGGGTACTTGACTTGTCAGGGGGGAAGATTCTGTTAGTCACACCGACGTCTAAACCACAGATATTGAATGTCAAATGTAATGAAAAAACAAATAAAACACAGAGAGGGGGGATGCCCCGTGGAATACTCCTGGGCGATAAGAAAGAAATGAGCGCCCCAGCCCCACAAAGACAGGGGCAGGTCTGAAGCCGGTCTGTAAAGGCCCCCCCCCCCCCCCCCGCTGTGCCATCCCATTTGTTTCACCTTCTGGGAAAGGCGGAAGGCGAACGCACAGAGACAGCAGACAGACGGGCGGTGCCAGAGGCGGAGGGAGCTGGATAACAGAACACAGGAACGATGACGGGGGTAGTGACCCAGCCAGGGTGGCTCAGTGGTTGAGGGTGGACCTAGGAACCAGGAAGTCAGGGTTCCGGGCCCGGTATCTCCATCCATCCTTGGGAAGGGGGCCATACAAGAGGCAGCAGATCAATGCTATTCCTCTACCCCCGATGTTTCTGTCTATCCCTCCCTCCCTTCCTCTCTAAGGGGAAAAAAAAATCAATCAACATCTCTTAGGGCAGTGGAACCAGTATTTCCTAGGACCGTCGTGGTGGAAGAAGGACACTGGGCGTTCACCAGCATCCCTAGGATGGCAACACACAACCTTCTCAACAACCACGGTCATGGCCAGAGCCGGGACGTGCGGGACAGGTCCTGTCCCCAGGATCCTTTGGCGAGAGGTGGGGACGGGAGGAAGATGGCTCCCCACACACAGATGGGGAGAGGTCACGCCTGTATCCATGCCACATTCTCCACCCCAATCCGTGCCCTTTTATCTCTCCTCCAAGGCAAACGTGCATGCACCCCCCTTGGAGGCCTGGTGGAAACAGCCCATGGGTGCCTATGGCTGCCCCCTGTCAGCCTCAGCTCCAGGGAGGAGAGGGTTAACGATTGAGTGGGCACCGACCACCGGAAGCAGGGATGCAGGGATGCGGAGGCTTTGATTACACTCTGCGAAGCATCACTTGTTCCTTCGTCCCGATTCCCAGGAGCCCAGGGTATTTTTAAAACTTTGTCTGACGTGCGAAATACGGAGCCCCAGCCGCTCGGGGCCCTGCTCCACGTCGGAGCCCGCCGGTGCCACGAATAGGACCCACGCAAGATTGTGCGCAATCCAGCTCGAGTGTTTACCTCCGGGGCACGAAGTGGGGGACGGTTTATTAATCATCGTGACGCCCGGAGGAGGAGGCAGGGAGGGAGCACGGAGGGCGGGGGGAGTGCAGCAGGTGAGGACAATGCTCAGCCTTCCTCCCCTCTTCTGCACCAACAGCCCCCACCGTGCGCCCTGCCAGCCAGGGGGCCCGGGGACGCACAGGAGGGGACCAGATCCGCCCCCCCCTCCCCTCTCTGCAATGCAGCCTGGAGACCGCTCCAGCTCCCCGAGACCCCTCCCGCCAGCTCTGCTGCTGCAGAAACAGACAGATCAGGGGGCTTCAGACTCAGAATCACACAGCCTTTTTTTGACCGGTGGGCCCGAAACCCACTTTTCATTCGCGCGAGCCCCACAGTGCATTCCCAAAAGGCCCGCATTGGAGCCTGACCACTCTGCCCCGGAGGAGGCAGCAGGTGTTTCATAAAACTGTCTTTCCGGGTGACGGATGGCCTTGGCCGTTATTAAGGGCGGCGCCCCTCCGAAAAGGAGACAGCGCGGACCCTGGGCTGGACCCAAGCCCCACCTCCCGGGACCTCTCCTGGGAGAAGCACAGTCCAATGTCTTGGATGCCCTGTGCCAGCCCTGAGTGAGAGAGACATGCTTCGGGGGTGTGGGACAGGTAACATGGAAATTTTAAAAATAAATAAAATAAAATAAAACACGTTTTTTTTCGTGGGTCACGCTCACACGTCTGACAGCAGGGCCTCCGAAGGCTCTCTGCCTTTTCTTTTTTTCTTTTTTTTTTTTCCTTCTGAGTTATTCTTGAGGTCACCCTCAAGTGTAAAGTTTTTCTTTTTCTTTTTCTTTTTCTTTTTTTTTAATTACACTGATTGGGGTGACCTTGGTCCACAGGATCCAACAGAGAGGTTCCGGGGGGGACGGGGGGATCCTGTGTCACCAGATCTGTAAGACTGCGCTGTGTGCCCCACCCTCCCACAGAGTCCAATCTCCGGGCGCTGTGGGGTTTTCAGGACCCCCTTTCTCACCTGTCGCCGGACTCCATCTGCCTTTTAATTCCACATCTTACACCACAGGTGGCCAGGCAGGGTCTTCTCCATGCGGCCACCCCTGAACCGGAGCCCCGATATATTCCATATCCCAGAGGCCCGCACCCCCACAGAGAGGGGGGGGCTTCGGGGGGCATAGGAATGGCGAGCAGATGGACAGGAAAAGGCAGAAACACAGCCCCTGGAGACTGTCTGCCTGCCTAGGAATCAGAATCAGAAAATGGCTGGAAGATGGATGGGTGGATGGATGGATGGATGGATGGATGAATGAATGAGTGAATGAATGACAGCCCCCAGGAGAAAATGGGGATGGGTTCAGGGGGTGGTAGGCAGAGCACAAGCCCCGTGTATCTCCCTATGGTGCCTACCCCTGCGTCTGTCTGCCGTGTGACCCTCAAGGAAACAGACACAATGAAGGAACTTGCCAGGCATCAAAGAACAGTGCAAGGCCGGAAGCCCCCTCCTCTCGACGGGAGGGCCCACGGCTAGCCCCTCCCTCCTGCACCCCCTCCTTCCCAGCTGTCTGTCCACCCGTTTGTTCTCAGAGACAAAGCTCTCACACAGGCAGCCCCCGAGCACACCCCTCGCCTCCCATGGTCTCCGTGCCTCGCTGCCTGTGTGTGTGGGGGGGGGTAGGGTGGGGAGTGGGGGTAAAAGGCAACCGAATGTCGGGTTTGGCAGGTGTTTCTGAAATCTTGGTGGGGGGGGGGGGGGTCGCTGCCGCAGTGATGTTTCTGCCTCCTATTCATTCAGACTTCACGCGTCCCCACATCCCCGCCCCCCTCCCCAACTCCATTCACACTGTCCAGCCTCAGCTTTCATTGATTTGCTGTCTGCCTCCGGGGACCCTCAAGAGTGGTTGGTTGTTGTTTTTTATTATTATTATTATTATTATTATTATTATTTATTATTATTCACACTGTCCAGCCTCAGCTCTCACTGACTTGCTATATGTCTCCAGGGAACCTCAAGGGTGGTTGGTTGTTTTTTATTATTATTATTTATTATTATTTATTATTATTATTATTATTATTATTATTAACCTTTTATTCCCGCAGAGGCACCAGAGTCCCCTTTAAAAGACACGGCTGGGGCTGATCAGCCCAGGGAGGCAACGTAATCGGCAGGCGGTGGGAGCCGGGACACTTATGGAATATAAAATAGGTGCTGGGTGCTCCAGAGCTCCACGGAAGAATAGGCTGGAGGATTAGAATAGAGAAAAAGAGCCGAGCCTCCCTCCCCTCCCCCAGCAATCTGCCTTCCCTGCGCAAAAGGGGAGGGGGGAAAAACCACACACACACAAAAAAAAAACCAGGCACAAAGAGCACCCCTTGGTAGACAAAGCCCAGGGTGGAGACCTGTGAGACACAAAGAGGGACACGCCCCTCCTGTCCCCTTTTCCAAACACGGGGCCCCAGGCCGCCAGCAGCTGTGCCCCCTTCCCCACCCACACCCTCTCCACACCTACGCCCTGGACACCGAGTTCTATGAAGGGCCCTGGTTTCGAGCACTCGGCCCTGGGTTCGGGTTTATTCGCGCAGCTGTCTGCGGGGTCCCTCTCCTCTGGGGGCAGGGTGCGAGATGAAGTGGGTGAGGAACACGGGGCACGGGGCACACGGGCGAGCGTTGTTTTTTCCAAAGCTGTGGCCCTCCTGTTCTACTTCTTTTTTTTAAAAAAAAAAAGTGTATGTATTTTTATTGATGTCATAGAGGAAGAGTGAGGGACAGAGAGAGAGAGAAAACATCCATGATGAGAGAGAATCCTGGGTCAGCTGCCTCCTGGACGTCCCATACTGGGGATCGAGCCCAAAACACGGATATGTGCCGTGACCGGGAATCGAACCCACAACCTTTTCAGTGCAGGGGATGGTGCCCAACCTACTGAGCCACACAGGCCATGTTTTAATCGCCTGTCCAAACAATGTCAACTTTCTTTCTTTCCTCCTTTACTTTTTAAATATATTTTATCGAGGGTTTGTTTTTGTTTTTGTTTTTACAGAGAGGAAGAGAGAGGGATAGAAAGCTAGAAACATCAGTGAGAGAGAAACATCGATCAGCTGCCTCCTGCACACCTCCCACTGGGGATGTACCCACAACCCAGGTACATGCCCTTGACCAGAATCAAACCCGGGACCTTTCAGTCCGCAGGTTGATGCTCTACCCACTGAGCCAAACCGGTTTTGGCAACTTTCTTTTTTTAAAAAAAGGCAATAAAATAAAAATAAAAATCCAGGTGATCCATGATGTAAAAGCCACAAATCTCAATATACAAAAAAATAAATAAAATAAAAAATCTCAGGTATGCAAAGAAAAAGGATGCTGAGACACCCCCCGCCCCACACACACACACACCAGGAGGAAAGTCTGTAAAAATAAATAGGACTCGGGAGTGAGAGAGAGGATGGGATCAGCAGATAAGTGAAAACCCACATGACATCGCGGCCCAAGGATGCAGAGAAAACCTGAACAGAATAGGAACAACATAGGACATCCAAAAAAAATTTTTTTTTAAATAAAATAAACATGTAGAGTTGAGCAGTATGGACAGTGAGGCGAACCATGCATCGGACAGGCCAAAGATTAAGCACTGCGGGGAAGTGGGAAAAATGTAAGATATTGCAAGAATAAACTATCCAAACACAGGAACAGAGACTCAAACGTAAACAGGGAGTTAGGGAGCTATGGCTGAGAAGATAACTCGTGGAATGAGAGGAAATATGTGCTGATCGTGTCTGATGGGCAGTGAATTCCCACAGTGTACAGGGAAATCATACAGCAGATGCTGTATCAGAGAAATGGATGCTGTAAGCCTATATAATCTCATTAACCAACGTCTCCCCATCAAATGTAACTTTAAAAAAATCTACTGTTAATGCATGGGCGATGGACCTGAATAGACATTTTCCTAAGAAAGATATTGATATGGCCCATGGGTACAGGAAAAGCTGCCTGACACCACTAATCATCAGGGGGGAAAAAAAATGCCAATGAAAACTACATCGTAGTCCTAGCTGGTTTGGCTCAGTGGATAGAGCGTCGGCCCACGGACTGAAAGATCACAGGTGGATTCCGGTCAAGGGCACGTACCTCGATTCCAGGCTGGATCCCTGGCCCAAGTCAGAGCACATACTGGAGGCAACCAGTCGATGTGTCTCTCTCTTTGTCTCTTCCCCTCCCTTCCACTCTCTCTAAAAATCAATGGAGTCTGGCTGGCGTGGCTCCGGGGTTGACCACCAACCTATGAACCACAAGGTCAGGGTTCGATTCCCAGTCAGGGCACGTGCTTGGGTTGCTGGCTCGATCCCCAGTGTGGGGCGTGCAGGAGGCAGCCGATCCAGGATTCTCTCTCATCATGGATGTTTCTATCCCTCTCTCCCCCTCCCTTCCTCTCTGGAATCAATACAAATATTTATCTAAAGTTTTAAAATGTTTAATACGCAGATAAACAGTAATGGCATAAAATGAAGAAGCAATGACTAGTGATTTTTTTTAAATTGATTTGAAAGAGAGAAAGAGAAGCATCCATTGGTTGTTCCACTCAGTCATGCATTCATAGGTTGCTTCTTGCATGTGCCCTGACCAGAGATCTAACCCGCAACCATGGTGTATCAGGATGAGGCTCTAACCACCTTATTCGTGTATCTGAGGAACGATTGATCTCTAGGAGGATCAATCGATCTTTAGGAGAAACGATTGATCTCTAGGAGAAAAAACTGTCCAGTGTTCCCAGGCTCCGAAAATAACCCCGCAAACCATCCCAAGCATCACATAAAGTCTGCCATCGCAGCAGCACGCGGCAGGCGCAGGAATGCGCAACATAAACCGAGATAACGCCCAGATGTTCGGGCGCGGTGCTGAGAGCGGCGATGGCGGCCCCTGGTCCTGGGAAGAGGCCTGCCTCGGCCGTTCTCACCGCCCCTATTGGTGGCTGCAGCACACCCCTGACACTCTGGTTGCTTCTTTTTTGCCCTTTTTTGGGTAAAAGTGAAGACCCTCGTGGCCGTCCTTCGCTCAGTGAGCACAGGCGCTGAGGGAGGCCTTCTGGCAAAGGGAAGTGGCGTCGGCCACCTTTCGAGAAGCAGGAGGTGCCTGGTCGTACACGGGCGTACGCTTCGGCCAGGAAAAAAATGAAAAGCCTGTCATGCATGACAACCTGGAGGATAAGCCCTGAGGGCCTGTGCTAAGGGAAGGGACTCAGCCAGAGAAAGACAAGGGCTGTATGACCGCACTGACACGAGGGATCCAAGGAAATTTAAATGCCGTGTGTGTGTAAGGGACTATGACTCAGCCATTTTAAAAAAAAAATGAAGTCTTACCATTTGAGACAACATGGATGGACCTAGAGAAGTGGTCGGCAAACTCATGAGTCCACAGAGCCAAATATCAACAGTACAACCATTGAAGTTTCTTTTGAGAGCCACATTTTTTTTTAAACTTCTTCTAACGCCGCTTCTTCAATATAGACTCGCTCAGGACGTGGTATTTTGTGGAAGAGCCACACTCAAGGGGCCAAAGAGCCGCCTGTGGCTCTCGAGCCCCAGTTTGCCAACCACGGGCCTAGAGGGTATGATGCTAAGTGAAGTAAGTCAGATGAAGAAAGAAAAATACCGTGTGAAATAAACCAAACAGAAACAGACTCCTAACTCTAGGGAACAGACCGAGGGCTGTCCTAGGGGACCGGGGTTGAGGGACTGGGTGAAAAAGGTGGAGGGACTGAGAAGTACAGATGGGTAGTTACAGAACAGTCATGGGGATTAAAGTACAGCGTAGGGAAGAGAGTCAACAACATTGAGGTCATTCTTCATGATGCCAAGTGAATGCTGGAAATATCAGGGGCCAGTCTGTAAAGTATCTGATTATCTAACCACGTACGCTGTACACCTGAAGCTAACACACCGTAATACCGAATGTCAACTGTAATTGAAAAGGAAAAAATTATAAAAGGTAGAGAGATAAAGAAATGATGAAACTAAAAACATACACACAAGAGAACAGACTGGAGGGGTTGCCATTACAAACGGTTATGATGGGTATTTCAGCTTTCAAGTTTATCTGATGCTTTGTTGGTCCTACGGACCATTGTAGTTATGCCAACGGGAAGCCAATCACTGTCTCTCAAATGGTTGGTGGGCACACAATTCAATATGTCAGTGATACATCATAGAACTGTCCGCGGACACCTATCATGGTATGAACCAGAGTCACCCCAACACAACAGAACCTCCTTTCTTGAATGCCTCGCATCTTGAACAGCTCGCTTCTCAATCGGACCACCCTTTCACGTGGATTCGGTCAGTCATGCATCTCTCAGGCGACAAACAGAGGCGAGAATTCTCGACTATGAGTTCCGTTCCCCACTGTTCAAATCTTAAGATAGTGTGCTGTGAATATTTTCATGGGTGGTTGTTTTTTTTTTTGGGGGGGGGGAGCTTTTTGCTTTTGTTGCTGCTTATAACGATGGTTCTTTTTTTTTAATATACATTCCCTTTCCTTCCTGTCCAATGTTCACTTGCATTTCATGTCCTTCTTGGTTTTTAAAGTGTCCACTTCTAGATGTACAATAGACACGCACCGTCTATAAGAAAGGTTATCACAGGGAATCGTTTGGAGGGTTGGAACGGACTCGTTCCATCTAGCAGGACAAAAATGATTCGGTTTTCGGACAGCCTCCGGAATCAATAAAGCTTGAGAAACGAGGTCCCACTGGACAATTAACAATTACAACCACACACACACACACACACACACACACGCACACACACACACACACACACACACACACAAAAAGGGGGTGCCTGGGAGAAGTCCAAGAGCCATCCCCGGCCAGCTTTCAGATGTCCTCTCCCCAGGGGAGCCACAAGGATATGCCCCGTTCTCGTGGCAGTGGCGTGTGAGAACAGGTGGGAACTCATATCCACGAGAAAGCTCGTGGGAACCTTTGTGTGTGTGTCTGGAGGGAAGGGGGGAAGGGATCCTGAGGACCACTCATGGGTGCCCCACACATCCTCATAACTGACCCACAGCCCTGCAAACTCCAGCCCTGCAGAGCATGCTGAGCCGTTGACCATAAATCACACTGTTGAATAAACGACCTTATCAGAGGGGTATTATGGGGTCCAGGGCCTCCCAGCACAACCACTGCTTATCAAGACAGGATATTCCAAAGGTTTTAAGAGATTATCTCCCAAGACTTGGCCCAAGGATGGGCCCTGAAGACAGGGTTGTTTTTCTTGGAAACAGTCAGGGTTGAGCAACTGTGGTCTGCTGCGTTAACCCTTCCTTGTACATCCCCTCTCGAGTGGTATATGAATCCATCATTACCAGCGTTTTTTTTTTAAAGGACTTTCGGAAGTCAAAAGGCCAAGATGGAACATTTTGCCCCGTGAACACAGCAGCGAAAATATTTAACCAACCATGAGTCAATGGAGTCCCAAAATATTTTCAATGTCTAATCCTTGAGAACCAAATAGGATTTCTCCCTGAAGTATAAAGGTAGGTTGCACACTTAAAATTAACCAATGTAGCCCTCGCTGGTTTTGCTCAGTGGAGAGAGCATTGGCCTTCGGACTGAGGATCTTGGGTTTGATTCCAGCAAGGGCACGAGGCCGGGTGGAGGGCTTAATCCCCAGTAGGGTGTGGAGGAGGCAGCCTATCAATGATTTTTCTGTCATCATTGATGTTTCTATCCCTTTCTCCCTCTCCCTTCCTCTCTGAAATCAACAAAAATATTTTTAAATGAACCAATGTAATTTACCATATTTATATAATAAGTGAGAAAAATCATATGACCATCTCAGTAAATGCAGAAAATTCATATCTCTAAATCACAGCCATTTGTCAAAAAAAATATATACATGATTAGAAGAGAGGTCTTCAAGCTGATTTTTTTAAAAATCTATGAAACAAATACAAATAGCATTAAACTTACTGGAGGAAATACTGGATGCGTTCTGCTTAAGAAGAGAAACACAGCATGGACACCCTCTGCCACCGCTTCTTCATCAACGTCGTATCCCAGTTTCTCGTCACTGCAATCAAGCAAGAAACACAAATAAAAATCCAGACAGGTTAGAACATAACAGGCAAAACTTCCTTTATATGTAGATTACGTGTGTATCTCTGTGAAGAAACGTAGTCTAAGAAATCTTAAAAAAAAAAAAAAAAAAAAACTACCAGATTTAGTAATGAGTATAGCAAGATTGCAAGATCCTATATAATAAAAGCCTAATATGCAAATTGTCCCCTTGACTGGGAGTTCGACCGCTTGCTATGATGTGTGCTGACTAAAACATGTTTTAAAGAATATATATACAAAAAAAAACAATTTTAAAGCTGTACCATTTACAGTCGGAAGGTATAAATGAACATAGCATTTAGAATGCCATTTAAATATATGTTAACTACATATTATTTTAAATGCCATGTATTGTGTATGTCTGTGTGGGTTATTCAAGATAACTAAAAACTTGCACCCGATTTCTATGGGACATCACCCTTTTCTTTCTCTTTTTTTTTTTTTTTTTTTTTTTTAGATTTTAACTTTGTATTTTACTGTAACAAACAGCATTGTGAGTAAACAGCCTATCTGAACCCTGTGAGTCAGTTTAGTTAATCCCTGGGCTGATTGACGTTTCCATCTCCCTATCCCTTCTCTCTCTCTTAAAAAAAAAAAAAAGAAGAAGAAGAAGAAGAAGAAAGAAAAAAATATATATATTGAAAAGACAACCTAAATAAGTTCATACACTGGAGACTCAGTTTTACTGAGTGTGTCAGTTCTCTGAAACAGATCTACAGTTTCCATGAAATACAAAACAAATCCCAGAAGGGTTTCCGTTTTGCCTTGGTAGAAATTACCAAGCTCGTTCTAAAATGTACACGGAAATATTAACCTATGTGAAGAAGGCAAATCATTTTCCTATTGGCCATTTTCTTAAAAAGATATACAGTGAATCCACGGTGAAAGAGTTGGTTCCTTGCCTCAGGATAGACATGGAGATGAATGGATAAGAAAAATAAATCCAGCCTGGCCGGCATGGCTCAATGGTTGATCACTGACCTATAAATCAGGCGGTCACCGTTCGATTCTCAGGTCAGGGCACGTGCCCAGGTTGCGGGCTCGATCCCCAATATGAGCTGGGCATGAGGCAGCCGACCCATGATTCTCTCTCATCATTCATGCTTCTCTCTTTCTCTCCTTCTCTCTCCTCTCCTCTCCTCTCCTCTCCTCTCCTTTTCTCTCCTCTCCTCTCCTCTCCTCTTTTCTCCTCTCTGAAACCAATTTTAAAAATAGATTAAAAAATAAAATCCAGCAATAAACCCACATTTCTCTGGTCAATTGATCTCTGACAAAAGTGCCACGCTAACTCATTCTGGAAGAACAGCAACAAGTGAACCTCAAATATTTTTTTCCCCACCGTCCACAAAGGGACGGAGAAAAATAAAGCCTTAGCCCTAAAGGCGGGAACTAAACCTACAAAGATTTTGAGAAGCCGGAGAAAGAAATCACCGGGCATGGATCCAATACCATGGGACACTACTTCATCGCCGATGTCCACTGGCAAAGCCAAACCCAGAGGGGCCCCATAGCTTGAAGGCCATGCATGCCTACGGCTCTGGGTTCCTGGCCAACCCCCCCCCCCCGCCCCCGCTCCCCCCACCGCCCCCTGCACTTGGTGGCTGTTTCTTCTCACATTCCATCTGCTCTGTCCCACTTTGGCCCCATCCACACGGGTTTCACAGACGGCCTTGCATACCAGATTTCCTGGGAGAGCCTCGCTTCTAAACGGAACCATGTCTACCTCCTAAAAATAACCCCCGAGTCCTGGACACAGAACGCGACGTGACCTTAACTTATTAAAAAAAAAAAAAAAAAAAAAAAAAAAAAACAGGGGTTTTTGCAGATGAGGTCAAGTTCAATATTTGGGTTTGGATAATCCCGGGTTTAGAGGGCTCCCGGATTCCAGTGGCTTGTGTGCTTCTGGAAGAGACGTGACAGAGATTTGAGAACATGCAGGAAACACACAGAGGAAAAAGCAGAGGTTGGGGAGCTACAGCCAAGGAGATGCTAGGATTGCTCAGAATGACTGGAAGTCAGGAGGAAGACTTGGAGATAGGTCTCCCCCGTAGCCTTCAGGGGGACACAAGCCTGCTGACACCTTGATTTGGGATGGTTGCCCCCCAGAACTATAAAGAGACAAATGTCTGTTGTTTCTGCAAACATATATATATATATATATATATATATATATATATATATATATATATATATATATTAAGCTCAGAGAGGAAGGGAGAGGGAGAGCTATAAACATCAATGATGAGAGAGAATCATGGATCAACTACCTCCTGCATGTCCCACCCTGGGGACGGACCCCACCCCACCCCCAACCAGGCATGTGCCCTGAGTGGGAATTGAACCATGACTTCCTGGTTCATAGGTCAATGCTCAACCACCGAGTCATGCCGACTGGGCATGTAGTATCGTTTTGTTGTTGTTGTTATTGTTTGCAGGATATCTGGTGATGCAGCATCCTTTCATTTCTGGAATTTCTAATTTGTGTATCTTCTTAAATTCATTTGATTCGTTGTAAGTTTACCAACTTTGTAGATCTTTCTAAAGAATTCATAATATACCATCCCACTAAAAAAAGAGAAAAGATTCCACCCTTGTAGGTTCACTGGTGAATTTTGTAAAATTTAAGGAAGATTTTATGTCAAAACTCTCCTTATAAAGGAAGGGTGGAACCTTTTCCAATTTACGTTTTTTGTATTAGGATTATTATCCTGATAACAATATGAAAGGCGGGCATTACAGGGGGGAACTCCAAATTAATTTCCTCATGAGCACAGATATAAAACTTAATAAAATATTAGCATAATAAATCCGGCAACTGTACAAAATATAATAAATGAGGATCTAGTGAGGATTTTGCAAGTTAGGTTTAATATTAAAAAGTCAATCTGTATAATTCATCATATTTACAGACTAAAGAGAAGGGATTATATAATCATCTCAAGAGATGAAGAAAGGTCATTTGGCAAAAATTCAACCCATCCTGGCTTGATAACATTTCTCATCAAACTCGGAATGGAAAAAAAGAACTCCCTCAAACTAATAAAAGGCGTCTAAGATAAACCTGCAGCTAGAATTATACTTAATGACAAAAGACTGAATATTCTTTTAATACTTTCAGGAATAAGACCAGGAAGTTCGTTTTCACCACTTCTATTCAATATTATACTGGAAGTTCTAGCTATGGCAATAAGTCAGAATTTTTAAAAATCTATCTTTATTCCTTTACATATTAGGAAGGAATATTTATTTATTCGTGTGTGCATGTGTGTGCGCATGCACGCACACGTGCATGCATGTATTATATATAAAGGAATAAAGCTGTATTTATCCACAGACAACTTGATCATCTATGTAGCCAGTCTTATGGAAACTCCTTATAATACACTTGATTTTAGCCAAAAGGCTGAGAAGCGATGGAAACTACTTATAAATTATAGGTTAATTTAGCAAAGTTGTAGAACACAGGGAATGAATTCAATAGAATGGAAAGAGTAGAGAAAAGGACCCAGGAACTTAATGACAGAACAATAGAAATTATCCAGTCTACCCACAGAGAGCAGCTGATCAATGATTCTCTCTTCTCGATGATGTTTCTATCTCTCTCTTCCTCTCTGAAATTAATAAAAATGTTTTTAAAAAAACATATAAAATAAAAAAAATTGTGCCCTCACTATTTTAGCTCAGTGGATAGAGCATCAGCCTGTAGATCAAAGGGTCCCGGGTTCGATTCTGACCAAGGGCATGTACCTTGGTTGTAGGCTTCTCCCTGGCCCAGGCCCTGGCGTGTGTGGGAGGCAACCAATGGATATGTTCCTCTCACGTCAATATTTCTCAGTGTCTTTCTCTCTTCCATTCTCTCTAAAAATCAATGGAAAAATATCCTCGGGTGAGCATTAAAAACAAACTGTAATAATACTGTAATATCTACGTGGGTACTTGAAATATCAGAAGAAACACTTTGCACAATATAAGATTGTCTAACTGCTGTACTGTCCACCTGAGACTAATACAAAATAATATTGAATGTAAACTGTAATTGAATGTAAACGAATTAGGCTCAATGTATTCTGCCAGTGCTCCAAAAAGAAAGCAGCCAAGTCTGGATGACAGCACATCTGTTTGCAACATGGTTTACCGAATGTTTTAAGCCTAATTCTGAAAGCTGCTACTCAGAAAATAGGATTCCTTTCAGCGTATTATTGCTCATTTACAATGTGCATGGCCCACCCCAACCCAAGATCTCTGATCAACATGTACAATGAGATTAAACTTTTTCCCCCCCTTGCCTGCTAATACAATGTCCTTTCCACAGCCCATAGATCAAGGAGTAATGTTGACATTCAAGTCAATTATTCTTAACTCTTACACAGGCCCGGACCATTTTCAGTGGCTGTTACTCACAAGTGGCTGGCCTGGCCCGTGCTGTAGACTTCCTTAAAACCTGTGAAAGGTCTAAAAACCCCCAAACAAGCAGCGTCTGGCATCAGGGTACCCGGTAGCTCTTGCTAAGTGGCTCCAGGCTGGGAATAGGCAGCAGCTGACCTGGGCCTCCACTAGAGCCTCACCCAAGAGGCCCAGAACCAACACACACCTGGTGATGGGCTTTAGACCGCACCGTAGCCCCACTCAATTAGCGAGAAAATGACACACTCAGAGGGTTAGCAGAGAATCCTAGTCCATGCCGTCAGCCCCTTCCTAACAGCTCGCCCTCTGTAATCAGAGCCAGTCCTCACAGCCTATCAGCTTGGGGGTCAATTCCCAACCCACGGACCTGCCAACAGAAATCAAGGCTCTCCTCCATCGGGAGGGCTCACACTCTTTTCTCCACTGACACTACCCATCAAGCTTGTCTGCGAACAACGTTGGCCCAAAACGCACAGGAAAACATGTATGTCAGTAGAACCTGGTTAATTATTAAAGGAAAGCGAAGGTTCTACTGTATGCTCGTCCAACGGAAGAACCACATTTATTCCCTAAATAAGGAGCATGAGCTCACGTCGCTTCCGGGGGTTCTCGTGTCTTGATGGTGATGTGACAAAGCGCAATATTGATGTATCGCACAGTAATACACAATAATGATGCGATGATGTCTCGAGAACGATGCAATAATACACAATGGAGATGAAGCCACTGCATTTTTTTTAAAGCACAGGACACCGTGATCACTGGCCAAACGAGTGTTTTCACTCTTTTCTCCATTAACACTACCCATCAAGCTTGTCTGCGAACAAAATTGGTCAAAAATAGGGGAAAGGGGGATACTAACTTAGGCCCAGACCTTCCACATCCCTTAAAACAACCCCGAAGAATTGGAAGCAACCTGAATTTCTAACCACAGAATACAACGATTAATTGAATAATGGGGACCGTGTGGTGTAGGAAAAATAAAGGATGATTAGGGCTCTCCAGCACTTGGGGGAAAGGCTTGTGAAATTATGGCTAGGTGAAAATCAGCATATAAATTATATAGAGTAATCATTTCAACTACTTGAAAGACATTTTTTTTCCATATGCAAAAAGGACTAACCAGGCAGCACACGCGTTATTACAACATGTATTAGGAGTGTGGCATTAAAATTCATTTGATGAGGGAGATAGAATAATGGGAGGGAATGAGGAGAGAGGGAAGGAAATCAGTCCTTAGGCAATGAGTGGAGTGCGAACTGTTGCCAGGGAGACCGGTTACTAGGCTGAAATCGTGTAAATGGGAATTGATGAAATTCTACACCAAGGCAGAGGCTGTGGAGATTTAAAAAAAAAGAAGAAGAAGAAGAAGAAGAAGAAGAAGAAGAAGAAGAAGAAGAAGAAGAAGAAGAAGAAAAGAGAAAAGGAAATATCAAGGCCATTATTTTCTGTCAGAGAAAAACCATATCAGAAAGGAGGAAGAATTCTTTTTCTTCAAGAAAAAACACAGAGAGGGGGGAAAAAAATGTTAGATGACCCTTCTGACGATCAGAATAAATTACAACGGTGATATTTAGTGGACGTTAATTATTTCATCAGTGACGGCGCTCGCCTCTCTCGTCATCTTTTCTTGCAGCCGATGAGGTTGTCTCCATCACTGTCGTAATTTTAAAGAGGAGATGATGAGGGTGGAGAGGGCTAAGTGTCTTGTTCGATATTACATAGACAGTGAGTGGGAGATCTAGATAATTTCTACCAGCTATCAAACCATAATTAGACCCTGAAATACGTACTCAGTGCCTGGACAAGGATGGAGGGATATACAGTCCTGGCCCACGCATGACTGTTTAAAACTTTTTCTACCTTCCTTTCTTCCTTCCTTCCTTCCTTCCTTCCTTCCTTCCTTCCTTCCTTCCTTTCCTGTCTTCCTTTTTTTCCTTCCTTCTTTTCTCTCTTCTCTCTTTTTCTCCTCTTCCTCCTCCTTTCTCCTCTTCCTCCTCCTCCTCCTCTTCCATTTTCTCCTTCTTCGCCATATTTCTAGAATCCTTGTTCCTCTTCATGCTACTTACTTTGCTCTTCTGGTGATGGGGTTTTGCAGTGTTTGCCTCTCTGGGCAAGGTAAACAGTTAACAGGTGTACAGAATGAAGACTTAGGAATTGTCTTCCAAATTATTCAAGTAAAAAAGGGAAAGGGGAGTCAGGTTCACCCTTCAAATATGCGTTGGGGGTGGGTGAGGGGAGCTGTGAAGTCAGAGGAGCTGGTGATGGATCTACGGGACTATCAAAATGCGGGTTCTTGGGTGGCTCGGTGGTTGAACATCAACCTATGAACCAGGAGGTCGTGGTTCAATTCCCAGTCAGGGCACATGTCCGGGTTGTGGGCTCGATTCCTAGAGTGGGGCTTGCAGGAGGCAGCTGATCCATGATTCTCTCTCATCAGTGACATTTCTCTCTCTCTCTCTCTCTCTCTCTCTCTCTCTCTCTCTCTCTCTCTCTCTCTCTCTCTCCATCTCCCTTCCTCTCTGAAATCAATTATATATAGATTGTAATGACCATTTGCATATTCCATTTTTATTATATAGGAGATGTATTAGGACCTCTTTTCCACGGGAAGGGAAGAAGCACAAGAACCTGGCCTTCCTTGTGGTTCACACCTTGGGAGACACTGGCAGGGGAGAGAGCAAACCTTGGGAGTGTGCTGACAAGACAGACTGAAGAGAGCACAGGGCAGAGGAGCTGCATTGCCGGGAGACGTGTGCTATGAACCGCCCGTGGGAAGAGACAGGAAGAGGAATACAATTTTGATTTATAACTACTGTGCTACGTAAGAAACAGCGATACGATTAACAAGCAAAAAGTAAAAAATAATGAGGGATTGTCTGCCCTCTATGTGGTCAATAGGTAGTTCAGATCCTGAACTTATTGATAAGTAAAAGGCAAATAAATTAAAAAAAAAAACAAGAAGAACATCCCTTTTCAAAGTAATTTAGAGAAGCAAATTTTAACTCAGAGAGACATTCATTGTAAGAGGGCTGGCCTCAGGCATGAAATGCATTTATCTTTAGAAGATGAGTTACCAGCAGACCCTGTTAATGTATGTGAGAGAAACCGACATGAAGGGCATACTGGTGGACTCCAAACTTGTGAAATGTACATGAAGGCAACTGGGCAATATGTGAACAAATGAAATATAATTTATATTCTTTAATACAGCAATTCCATTTCCAGAAATATGTAAATCAATATTCAAAAATGAGGATGTCTATTGTGTCAATTAATACTAGTAAAAATGGGGAAATATTCCTAAATGCCTATCTATAAGAAATGCTTTAAATATTCTATGCCTAGTGAACATTAATAAAATGTTGAGCACTCCTTAAAAAAGTTTTGGCATGGAAATACATTTTCAACAGTCTAACCAACTGAGCTACCTGGCCAGGGCCAATACATCTTAAATTTATAAGTATGAAACAGTATTGTAGTTTTAAAAACTAAACCATAGACACTTAAGATGGGCAAAGACAGAGAAATCAGAAATATAAATAAGTATAAGACAATTGTCTGACCTTCCAAATAATTAAACAAATTCAGAGTGATAAACCACTCCCATATATCCAATTGTCAGGGATGAAAAAATAAGTACTGCAACGTTGATGAGAACACATACTACCATTTGCAGCCTGGAAATGAACAAGGCAAACCCAGGAAGTACACTGAAAATGCCCTACTTTTTCTGAGTTTCCACATTCAGGAATCAGGATGGAGCACGCAGTAAGAGACTAGACAATGACTTCCTTTTTAAAATATATTTTTTATTCGTTTCAGAGAGGATGGGAGAGGGAAGGGAGAGAGAGAATCACTGATCAGTTGCCTCCTGCACGCCCACTACTGTGGATCAAACCAGCAACCGAAGGATGTGTCTTTGGCTGGAATGGAACCCGGGACCCTTTAGTATGCAGGACGACCCTCTTATCCCTGAGCCAAACTGGCGAGGGCACAAGATGTATTTTTATGCCTTCTTGGGATAATAGTGACCCTTACCCTGATTCAAACCTGGGGTTACAACGGCCACGTCCCTGGATTAAGGTAATCTTCCCAGAGAAAACTCGAAAGACAACATAACATCTGGCTTGCTTTAGGACATTTTTGCTCACCCATTTACCAGCTATCACGAGGATCATGTTCCTGCGTTGCTCGGGGCAGAAATATGAACTTTGTTTTTCGAAGGAAAGGTCGCCGTACATTGCTGACCTGTCATGCAGCTCCTGGATGGGGGCGGAGCAGGAGCTGACACTTGTTTTCCCCCCACCTTGGACCCGAAGGGGAAAAAAACACCACCATCACCGGTGTTTCTATGTCCCTCTCCCTCTCCCTTCCTCTCTGGACTCCATAAAAAAATATACTTTAGAAAATAAATACATAAATAAATTGTACCCTAAGTCTAAATGACTGACGTGTCTATCGGGGAAAGGAGAAGAGTTATTCTGGCTGCACAGAATCGTGGGGGAGGCAGGCATGGACATACCCAAGTAAAGATAAGAGGTAGAGATTGGAGGTATTTGGCCACACGCCAAAGAATGTCTCCAGAATCTGGGAGAGGCAAGGAAGGATTCTCTCCCCTAAAGCCCTCGGTGGGAGAGTGGCCGTTCCAGCCCCTTGGTCTCGGATTTATACTTGACAGAAGGAGGAGAGGATAAACTGTTATGTTAAACCACCCACTCTGGTGATTTGTTACCACAGATCTAAGCAACTCTTGTGGGGGGGGGGGGGGGGGAACGCCTCACTGTTTGCAAAACAATTAATGCGATGCCTGCCATCCACCAGCCCAAGGATGAAAAACCATGGGATCATCTCCATAGATGCAGAAAAAAAGCACTTGGCACATCCAACCCCCGTCGATGAGGAAAACTTTCAGCGAAGTGGATAGAGAGGGAATTTGCCTCAAAATGATACAGATTGCCTATGGCAAGCCCACAGCTGACATCAGACTCAATGGTGAAAAGCTGAAAGCTATTTTTTTATAAGACAAGGATGCCCACTATTATTCAATAGAGTATTGAGAGCCCTAGCTACAGTAATCAGGCAAATGTTTAATGTGGTGAATAAATGAATTCAGCAAAGCATCCGGGTACAAAATTAATATGCAGAAATCAATCATGTTTCTATACATTAATGATGAATAATCAGAAGGGGGGGAAATGGGAGAAAACACCCCCATTTACAATTGCATCAAAAAATAAATTTAACCAAGGAGGTGAAATATTCTGTATTCTGAAAATGACTAGAGAAATAAATGAATGGATATTCCATGGATTGGAAGACCTAATATCATTAAAATGTCCATACTGTCCAAAACAATCTACAGACTCAATGCAATTTCTATTGCAATACCAATGGCATTCTCTCATAATTAGAAAAAAATAATAATCCCAAAGTTTATGTGGGTCCAAAAAAAGACCCTGAACTGCCAAAGCAATCTTGAGGAAGAAGAACAAAGTTGGGTGTATCGTGCTTTCTGGTTTCAACCTATACTACAAAGCCATACTAACTGAAACAGGATGGTACTGGCACCAAAAACAAAAAAACAAATAAAAAAAAACAAAAAAAAAAAACAGAGAACAGTGGGATGGAACCCTCAACAAAATACCAGTACACTCCAACAATATGTGAAGAAATAAAAAGAACTGTGCATCCCAAACTTGAACCCCGGGTCTGCTTGAACAGGACTTAATTTCCAGAAGAGCGTTGGCAATGAAGCAATCTCTTTTGATACGTCCCATAAATACAATAGATACGGAGAGGAAAACCATGACCCTCTGGTAACGGGCTTAGGTGGCCTGTTGGTCATCTCTGCTTCTTGTAGTGTGTGTGTGTGTGTGTGTGTGTGTGTTTTCAATGATTGTCAAGTAGTGTGGGGAGAAGGTCACCTTTTGGCTTTTCTTCCACTTTGTTTGTTTCCTCTGTGTCTGGAGGACACTTCTACATGTGTTTATGGGGACAGGGGTATTACCGCTATGCTGTGCGTCACTCTTTCACACAATGAAAAGTTATTCCACCCTTGTGGCCAGGAGGGTTCCCTTTGAAGAACCCCCCCTCACCGGGCACCCTCTCTGGGTGATGCGATTTACATTCTTCATCTCCCAAACATTGATTCCCTCTGTTCTCTGCCACAATGTTGTGGTTCTTCCCAGTATGCATTGCAATATATATTAAGAATATCCCATTTCTAGGAGACATATGTAATACTTCCAACAGTAAAGAATTTAAAAAGAATGTTCCATTGTTGGTGTGTGTGTTTTTTTAATAGTGTATTTTTCTTTTTATATTTTTATGGATTTCACAGAGGAAGGGAGAGGGCCAGAGAGAAACATCCATGATGAGAGAGAGCCATGGGTGGGCTGCCTCCTGCACAAGCCCCACTTGGGGATCGAGCACACCACCCAGGCGTGTGCCTTGAACGGGAATGGAACCTGATCTCCTGGTTCGTAGGTCGAAGCTCAACCACTGAGCCACACCAGCTGGGCTCAGTCCACTAATGGACTGAATGCGAGGATGGGATGACTCATTTGCTCGGGGCTCTTTTCCTTCCACCGCTTCCCCTCGCTGTGGATGGCAGAGACCCCCTCCCTCCTCGTTCTATGCCAGAAACAGAGGCAGCAGCCTGTGCAATTAATAGGGTTAGAGCCGCTGTTTTTCTCTTCACTCCATGGAGACCCGGGGAAAAGGTCTCTTATCCACCTGCAATCTTATCTCTGGTTCCCAGGTGACCTTTCCAAAGACCAGTGCTTGCGTGCAGGCAGACCAGATGCCTCGTGGATCTGGGCGTTTCAGTCCTGGGGCCTCCTCTGGCCAGCATCCCCCCTTGGGGGATACTGGAGAGGCCGAGGGGCCCAGGCCGGGTCCACCAGCTGTGAAAAAGCAGCCGTCCCTGGCCTCACTTCTTCTTTTCTAGCAAAAAGAAAAAGAAAGAAAGAAAGGGAACCAGGCTGCCAAACAGCTACTCATTGCACAGGAACGTCTCCCAGCCCTGCTGGGTGGCTCTGTGGTGGGACATCGACCTATGGATGAACCAGGAGGTCATGGTCGGATCCCCACCCTGGCTCCGTATTCGGTGTGGGGCGTGCAGGAGGCAGCCCATCGAGGATTCTCTCTCATCATGATGGTCCCCTCTCCCTCTCTCCTTCTCCCTTCCTCTCTGAAATCAATAAAAAAAATATACATTTTTTTTTCTTTTTTTTAAAAAAAGGAATTCTTCCAGGCATATGATAAGGCATTGCTCAATAGTTGGTAAGCACATTCCTAAGAGTGCTCTTTCTCAATCCTCGGGCCTGTCTTTGATCGAGGCTGCAGCCAGCAGCTTATGTGGACAGGAGGGAGCCAGGAGGATTCACATTTCATGCGGGATAGGGCAGGGGGGGTCAGGGGGGACAGGGAGCCTGGGCCTCTGTGCTGGGAGCATGCGCACTGTCCGCTGGAGTCTCTGGGGGCGACTTCCTCCCTTCCCCCTGGTCACTATGGAAACCAGCGCTGGGACAGGGCCTCTCCTAGTCCCCAGCCTGCCAAAAACAAGTCTGTCCACAGCTGTGGGATCTGTTTCACATTACAAAGTTTGAGGCAACCCACCCCCATAACCCGCCCTGCCCCAGAAGATTTCATTACAATGTCTCCATGTCCTTCCTGCACCCCTAGAGCTCGGTGGACAAAAATCTCCATGGAAGAGAGTCACCCCCTTTTCCTTGAGTTTGACTGGCAGGTGTGTTGTGTGTGTGTGGGTGTGTGTGTGTGTGTGTGTGTGTGTGTGTGTGTGTTGCAAACTCCAGGCTCTTTCGTATTACTTAAGCCGTTGGCCCCTGAGATGACTTATTTTCCATATCGAATCGGGAGGACCTGGGAGAACCCAGCCAGCCCAATGGATCGCTGGAGCTCCAGACCCCAAACTTGACCTTGAATTAAACAAGTCCTAGAAGGCCCTGGGGGTGGTGGGGGTGGAGAGGCTCCATGTTAGAGCGTGGCCCAGAGATCTCATAGTGGTCCCAACGCTCAGGCCCTGGCACAAGGGAGGAGGGAAGTGAGCTGTCCTGGAGGTGGGGGGTCTACAGGTGACCATGAATGACCGCACCAGAAGGGGGTGAAGTTCAGCTCACAGGGCAACGAGAACCCAAGCAGCCTTCTGGCCAGAGCTCTGATATCTCACAGCAGCCGGAGCTTTTATAACTTTATCGTTGTTTTTATAAGTCGATTGATTTTTTTTTTTTTAATACACAATGGTGTTCACGCTTTCACAATGGCTGTTCCCAAGTCTGAAGTGCAATGTCATGAATCCATTAACTCCGGGCAGGAAAAATAGGAGGATGCAATTTTAATAACCTTTCAATGGCAAAAGTGATGTGGCCCACGCTGAGCTGAGATTTAAGTAACTGGCTCAAACATTTTCATTAGTGAGGAGGGAAAACTATCTTCAATGGACTAACTAGTTTGCCTGAATCATTAGGAAGTAATAAATATCCAAGAGAACAGAAGAAAAAGAAAGGAAATGAATGGATATAAAGTGCAAAAAATGAGGATGATCTTGAAGAAGCATGTGGGCAATGCGCTGGTGTTGAGCCCTTCTTAAATAATAAAAAATGACAGAGCTGAAAGCACTCTGTGTCAGATGGACTGAGAGAAATAGAAATCTACAAATTAAAGAAGAACATGAAAGATGGGAACAACCCAACTAGAACATATCTGAAAGATATGTAGGAATTCACCTTGTGAAGGGAAATGTTAGGAAACCCTATCAGAGGGACAGGGTGGGGATGATCCCCCCCTCAAAGTGATTCAAGCAGGAAAATCCAAAGAGAGAGAAACAGCGTGGAAAATCCAAGTCAACCTACTCAAGAAAAAAATATATAGAGAGAGAAATGAGAAATGGGATACTAGAAATGCCCAGATAATATTGGATTTCATAAGCTTTGGGTTTCAAGGGACAATAACCAGACACAAGATACATCTTTTATTTTCCTTTTTTTTTTTTCTTTCCTTGTTTGGGTGGCATATTTGATTTTTTTTTATTTATTTTTTTTTTTTTGAGAGAGAGAGAGAGGGGGGAAGGGAGAGGTATATATAGAGAGAAACATCATCGATTGTTGGGGGGAGGTTTCAGCTTTGTTTTGCCCATTGCACACTTGTTTTTATAAAATACCCCCCCCCCCCCAAAAAAGAAAAGAAATTAGAAAACCCAGCCACCAATATGTTGCCTCTCTTGCTCATCATGTGAGGGAGAAGGTCAGATACCTATGCTACCAGGTTTGAAAACAAGTTCCGGGCGTGCCTGGCAAGTTGGGACCAGCCAGGCCCTGGGGGCAGGTGGAGGTGACATTTCCCGGGGAACTCGGAGCTGAGGTTGCAGGCAGCAGTCGTCAGCGGAGGAAGGAAGGGTGCTGGGCAAAACGTGGGGGTGGGGGGCAGATATCATATAAATTTCGGGGAGTAAACACGGCGATCTTGGAAGGATGGGCATTTTCATGGGGGAAAAAAATCAAATCAAATCAAATCAAATCAAAATGATCCCAGGGACGTGGAAAACAAAAATCAATGGCTGGTCCCCTGGCTGGGGTGCTCAGTGGTTAGCGTGCAGGACTAAGGGTCCCGGGTTCTCCCTTCTGGTCGAGGACACATACCGGGGTTGCAGGTTCTAGGTCAGGTGCATGCTGGGAGGTAACCCATCCATGGGCCTCTCTCTCTCCGTCTCTCTCCACCCACCCTTCCAACTCTCTCTAAAAATCAAGGGGGAAAATATCGCCAGGTGAGGATTCAAACAAACCAATCAGAAATAAACATATAAATACCTATTAAAACACACACACACACACACACACACACACACACACACACACAAATGTAGGGTTAAATAAAATACGTTAAAAAATAAAGAAAACCCATGACTATTCACACACTACCAAGGCCACCCCGGGGGAAGTCCCATGGGCCCATGGGGATTGACGACATTCGGCTATTTCTTTCTTTATTATTATTATTTTTATTGGTTACTTGATGGGAGAGGGAGACAGGGGGAGATTCACAGTTTGCACGTATTTTTACATCGCATGCTGGATTCGCGCGTGGGACCTGGGCCCTGGGATCTGGGCTCGAACCCGCAACCATGGCGCGGCCGGATGGGAGGGTGGGGGTGGAGGGCTGCCTTTTTGTGTGTGTGTGTGTGTGTGTTTTTCATTCTTTCCCTCTTTCTGCATGTCTCCATCCTGTCACCCCTCTGCTCTGGGGGAGCCTCAACGGGGTGGGCCTGGCCTCTGGGTCCCATGTCGGACCGACCGACCGACCGACTGACCACCAACACGTCATCAAGGAGACACCCCTTTCCTCAACGTCCCCTCGCACCCCCCACTCGGACACCCGGGCCTGGGTCCCTCTGGGGCAGGACTCCTCTCTGAGGTGATTTTGCGTCAAATGACGGACATTTCTCCTCAGAACCACACTTTTTCCCTCAGAAATGCGCTCCCCTCGCACCTCAGCCATCATCGTCGTCGTCGTCGTCGTCCGGGGAACACCTTACCTCGTCCCTGTCCAACTCCGGGGGGGGGGGGCCTCCGCTCAGCCTTCGCCCTCCCTGTCTCCCCGCGGCCCGCTGCGGGCACGCGGGACGGATAACTTGGGGTTCCATGCCAGTGGGGGGGCGGGTCTGGGCCGTCTTGGCGGTGATGGTGGTGAAGGGGGGCGCGCCTCGCCACGTTCCCGCCCCGTCGAGCGCGCGCCGCCACGCCACGCCACGCCCCCCTCCGCAGCTGGAGAGGGGTGCGCGCGCGGGCTCGCGGCCGCGCATGCGCAACTGTCCGATCAGTCCGAGCTCCCGCCCCGTCGGGCGCCGGGCCACGCCCACCTCCGGCGCCGGGCCACGCCCACCTCCGGCAGCGGAACGGCCAGGCCGGCGGCCGCGCATGCGCAGTGCCCCCGTTCCGTCCGAGCTCCCGCCCCGACGGGCGCCGGGCCACGCCCCCCTCCCGGCAGCTGGAAGGGAGCGGCCTGGGCTCGCGCGGACGGACGCGGACGCGCGTGCGCGCCCGGGGCCTCCCTCCCGGCCCCGCCCCCGGCCCGCCCGCCGCTACGGAAGGCGCCGCGCGCCCAGCGACGCGCACTTCCTCTCCAGACGCCCGTCTGCGAAGGGAGAGCCGAGGGCACGCTCGACGGGAGCAAGCCGCCGCCGCTTTGCTGGACGCTGGCCGGACGCGGAGGCCCCGCTGCCGCCTTGTCTCCGGGAGCAGGCATGTCCGAAGCAAGTAAGCTGGGGTGCGACCCCATGGAGGCCGCCGCCGCCGAGGGCGAGGCGCACGGCGCCCCCGCGAGTCCCGGGGGTCCCTCCGAGGCCGCGTCCACGTCCGAGGCCGCGGGGCCCGACAGCCGCCCGCTAGGCCCCGGCGACGCCCCGGCTGCCTCGCCACCGCCGCCGCCGCCCGCCGCCGCCGCCGCCGCCGAGGCCGGGGGCGACGAAGAAGACCCGAAGGCCCCGCTGCAGGCCGCCGCCGCCGCCGCCGCCGCGGCCGCCCAGGCCCAGCCGGCCCCGCGCGCCGGCCCCGCCGCCGCGGGCCCCGCCGCCGCCGCGCCGCCCACCGCGGCGCAGCTGGTGCAGAAGGCGCACGAGCTGATGTGGTACGTGCTGGCCCGCCAGCAGCGGCGCGCGGCGCTCTGGTTCCCGGACATGGTGCGCGACGTGCTGAGCGGCGGCTACAAGAAGTGGTGCCGCAGCATCCTGCGCCGCACCAGCCTGCTGCTGGCGCGCGTCTTCGGCCTGCACCTGCGCCTGGCCAGCCTGCACACGCTCGAGTTCTCGCTGGTCCGCGCGCTGGAGCCCGCCGAGCTGGAGCGGGTGGCGCTGGGCGCCGCGGCCGGCGGCGGCCCCGGGGGCGCCGGGGGCCGCATGCCCATGATGGGCCTGCTGCTCATGGTCCTCGGCCTCATCTACGTCAAGGGCCGCGGCGCCCGCGAGAGCGCCGTGTGGAACGTGCTGCGCATCCTCGGCCTGCGCCCCTGGAAGAAGCATCCCACCTTCGGCGACGTGCGCCGCCTGCTCACCGAGGAGCTCGTGCAGCAGCGCTACCTCAAGTACCAGCGCGTGCCGGGCGCCGAGCCCCCCGAGTACGAGTTCCTGTGGGGCCCCCGCGCCGCCCGCGAGATCACCAAGCTGCAGATCATGGAGTACCTGGCGCGCGTCTTCAAGAAGGACCCCCAGGCCTGGCCCACCCGCTACCGGGAGGCCCTGCAGGAGGCCCGGGCCCGGCGCGCGGCCGCGCCCCCGACTCCCTGCCCCCGCAACAGCTTCTCCGAGGACTAGCTCGGCTGGCTGCTAGCTCGCTTGCTAGCTGCTAGCTGGGTCCTCGGAGCGAGGCAGGCAGGGAAGGAAGGGGGGGAGTCCTCCTCTCTCTCTCTCTGTCTCTCTCTCCCCGGGTGTTTAACCCTCTCTCACCAGGCTGGTGGGAGGGGGGATGAGGGAAGAGATCTGTGTAGAGTCTGGATAGAGGGTTTTGCAGCAGCAGCAGCAGCAGTCTTTCAGCAGCTGTGAACAGGTTTTAAGTTTTTGGTTTTTTTTTTCCCCCAGCTCCTGTGCTTTAAGATACCACCTTTGAGGAATGCCATCTTTGTATCTTGTTTTTCAGCCCTCTTTCGGAGAAGGTAGTGGGTAGGAGGTTCCGACACCCCCCCCCCCCCCCCCCCGCATGTCTTGTTTTCTAAGGAACCTCTCTCTCTCTTGTTGGGTGCTTTTGGCTTTCTGTTGCTGCCTTTCTTGAATTTCCCCCCCCCCCACCCTTCACCCCCCACCTTTTGTACCAGAGATGTGCTAAAAAAAACAACAAAAAACACACAAACAACAGCCCACACGTGAAGCGTTCCATCATAATTCTCTTTCTATGGGACGAAGGACGTTGTGTAACATCGGAGTGGTGGACTGTGCCCCAGGCGAGTGGGGATGGGCGAGAAGGACTCCACCGGGAAAAAAGAAGAAAGAAGAAGAAGCTGGCCTTCGGGAAGACAAGGTTCGAGGAATAAGTGAAGGTTCCCTCCCCTCCGGCTGGTGGCCTCGCCGTGGGCACAGGCTTGGCGTGGACTTGGACTTGGACTGGTCTCATCCGTGTGGGCACTTGGCACCGTTGTTTGCTGAAACCCGAGTTACAACCCCCCCCCCTTCCCCTTGCCCCTCACCATCCCTGAGTTAAACTTAAAAAAAAAAAATGCACACAGTAAAGTTCTTGTGATAAACGATCATTTCTGGAGTGAATTGTGCTTTTTTTTAATCTTTTCCACTGCTGCCTGCATGGGGTGGGGCGGTTTGGGGGGGAAATAGGGGGCGGTTCGGGGGGAAATGGGGGACATTTACGAGGGGGAGCAGAGGACAGCTGTTTCCGTGGGGGTGGGACAGCCAGGACTCCTGCTTTCTCATGAACAGGGTGGTGGACTTTTATAGTTCGGGGTTTTTTTTAACGCACAAAGGTATAGAGGAAGCACACGTGCCCATCATCCTGGCTCAGAGAAGTCGCAGTGATTAACAAGCAGGATCATTTCCCCTTCTTGTGGTCGCTGAAGCAGCACTTCTTTTTTTTAACTTAACCCTCGCAGCAGCCTTTGGCAGGGGAGGGGGGAGGGAGGTCAGGAACAAAGCCCAGCCTTGAACTTGCCCGAGATCATCAAGTTTTAACGAGAGGAGGGGCCGGGATTTGAACCCACACAGGAGGGGCCCAGAGCCTCCACGTTTCCCTACCACGGCCCCCTTCCCCGTCCCCTTCAGCGTACTGATTTAAAAAGTTCCACGCTAGAGCCTCTCTTCTTAGTTCCCTGCCTCACATGCGTGTGTGTGTGTGTGTGTGTGTGTGTACACATACGCACACACGGCTAAGGGACCCCCCCATGAGTCTTTCTGAGAAAGCAGTCTTACTCGGGGTGTACAAATGAAGAAACCTGGTTTCAGAGGGATTAATGGGCCCGATCAAGTCACACCCGGGGCTTAGCTGTGGAGCCAAGATTTGAAACGTGGCCCTCCCTGGAAGGGCTGCAGCGAAGGAGCCAGAGCGCACACCCCCGGGACTTCCCGGGGGGAGTGGGGTGGGAGGTGGGGAGGGGTGGCGTCGGGTGGGACGGCTGCCTGTTCGGCTGCCTGTTCGGACAGCTGTGGCTCAGCGGTTCCTGAATTGCAAAGCGCCCCCAGGGAGTCCTCCTTGGAGGGTGGCATGGGGTGAGAGTGAGGGTGGGGTGTGGGGTGCGGGGTGGGAGAGAAACCCGGGAAGATCTCATCTTGGGAGCGGGTGGGGGAGAGAGAAACGGGCCTTGAGGGAGACCAGAAACCCTTCACCCTTCAGGAGGCTGGAAAAGGCCGTGTAAGAAGCGTACAGCCACAACCACTGTGTGTGTGTGTGTGTGTGTGTGTGTGTGTGTGTGGCAGGGGGACAGTCACCGCCCGTACACGTGTGAAGTTTGTATTTTTATTTAAGTGCCTCTCGCGTGCTCCACGCCTGGACCCACATAGAAAAGGTGTAAATAAACCACAAATGCTCATACTCACATACAGTCCATAGAAGCAGCAGCTGGTCAAAGCCGTTTTGGGGTTTGGGGGCGGGGGGGGGGGGAGAGACATAGACAATGAGAGGAGTGCATCGCCCCTAAAAAGACTCAACAGGAAGTTCTATTGGGGTGAAGGGGTTTTCTATCCTCACCCTGCTTAGGAGCGAGGCTTCCCAACGCTTCGTGGCAAATACCCAGCAGGAGGGCGGGTGCAGGGGCTGAAGGTGGACTTCCCGGGGTGGAGGGGCGCACGTTTCGGCAGAAACTCCAGCAGCAGTGACCCGGCGTGGATGCCCCCTCTCACCCAGAGCCCAGGGGAGCACGTAGGAATGTTAGGATTGTGACGAGTGTTTTTACCCGGCCCGGCCAGTGTGGCTCAGTGGTTAGGCACCAAGCCATTGAACCAGGAGGTCCCCGTCCAATTCCCAGCAGGGCATGTGCCCAAGCGGCGGGCTCCCTCCCTCCCTGATTCTCTCTCATCGTGGATGTTTCTAACTCTCCCTCTTCCTTCCTCTCTGAAATCAATTTAAAAAATTATATATATTATAAAACATTAAAATATATATATATATAAATGTTTTACCTAGCCCTGACTAGTTTGGCTCAGTGGATAGAGCGTCAGCCTGCGGACGGAAGGGTCCCGGGTTCGATTCTGGCCAAGGGCATGGACCTTGGTTGTAGGCACATCCCCAGTGGGGGGGGGGGGGGGTGTGCAGGAGACAGCTGGTGGATGTTTCTAACACTCTATCCTTCTCCCTTCCTCTCTGTAAAAAATCAATTAAAATATATATATTTAAAATAAAAAATAAAAAGGTTTACCTAACACCCACCCCAATAAATAAATAAATAAACTTCCAAAGACTCAAAAACCATCGCTCCTTGGAATGTGAAATGACAGCGCCATGCAGGCGGCTCTGTGCCTGGGGCAGGACCAGGGCTGAGCCTCCCTCCCCGGGGGCATGCTGGCCGTGCTGTCCAATGCCCGCATCCTGGGTTCCTCAAACCCAGGCCCTGCCGGACAGGCCCCTCCACTCCCCCTCAGAGCCCCCCGTCTGGGCTCCTGCTCGTCTGTGCCACGCGGGGGGGGGGGGGGGGGGGGGGCGGGCGGGTGCGAACCCCACAGCTGCCCCAGCTCCTGGGCACGGGGCTGGGAGCCGCCCCACAGGGCACAGACCCTCCGGGGAAAGACGGGCTCCTGAGAACCGAGGAGCTGACCCCAGGAGGGCGCACGGGCAGGCCTGCTCGGCTCCTGTCTTCGGCGGCAGCGGCGAGAGGCTCCTCAGGTGCATGGCTGACTTCCTTTCTGATCCCTGGTCCTGCAGGGTCAGCAGCTTGGGGCTCAGGAAAAAGAACAGTCAACAGTATGTCTGATTTTTTTTTCCCCCTTCTTCTTCCTCTTCCTCTTTTTCTCCTCTCCCTCCTCTCCCTCCTCCTTCTCCTCCTCCTCCTTCTCCTCCTCCTCCTCCTCTCCCTCCTCCTCCTCCTCCTCCTCCTCCTCCTCCTCCTCCTCCTCTTCCTTCTCCTCCTCCTCCTCCTCTTCCTCCTCCTCCTCTTTTTGGTCAGATTTTCACTCAAGGCTCCATTCAAAGGTTGGAGGGTTTTTGGCAAATTATTTCCCAAACGGTGGTGCTCTGCGTAGCTATGAGTTCTTTGTTTTACACATCCTCACCGGAGGATATTTTTTTTCCATTGCTTTTGTAGAGAGAGTGGAAAGGACGGAGGGAGGAAGGGAGAGAGAGGGAGATGGGGAGGGAGGAAAGGAGAGAGAAACATGGTCCACAAGTGCTCCCTCCTCCGCCCCCAAGTGCCCTGACTTGAGGCGAGGGGATCAAACCTGCAACCCAGGCGTGTGCCCTTGACCGGGAATCAAACCCACGGCCCTTCGTTCGGTGCCTGGGCCAAACGCTCTAACCACTGGGCCGCCCCGGCCGGGGCCTATGTGTTGGTTTCTCAGTTCCATTCAGAAGTGAGATGATACCCTCTCCACCTGACGTATTGCGCTGGGCACAGCGCCCTCCTGTTTCGCCCACATGGTCACACGTGGCAAGACATCCCTTTTTTCCGTGACTGAAGTAAAAATAAAAAAATCAAAAATCAAAATTAAAAAATATTTTTTTAAAAAATAAATAACTAAATGACTTTGGTTTCATGTGACGGGGAACGGTGGCGAGGGGGTCGGACCACCAGAGCGTTTTCTGGAAAAAGGTGAAATGGAAGCGAGGACTAAACGGATTGGCGGGGACCGAAGACAGATCAGGCGGGAACATGATCCCGGGCAGAGACAAACAGGCGGGCCCCGGGCCCGAGTTACAATAATTAAGGGGACGTGCGGGCTCCCTCCTCGGCAGCGGGGAGGGTCGGGCTGGCCAGCCCCAGAAACACCCAACCGCTTTTTATTTTTCCCCTGAGAAAGTGCAGGGCTGCATATTTGCTTTATCAGCCTCTGGGCCGCATTCCGCCCCCTGGGCCCTCAGGAAAGGGCCTGCTTGCACTTTCCTTTCCCAGCTTCCTTTTTGCTGTTATTGTGTTTAAAAAAAAAAAAATTCATTTCATTTTTACAATATATTTTTTATTGATTTCGGAGAGGAAGGGAGAGGGAGAGATGGGGAGAGAGAATCGTGGGGCGGCCGCCTCCTGCACACTCCCCCTCCTGGGGATCCAGCCTGCAACCCCCCGGGCATGGGCCCCTGACCAGGAATCTACATCGAACCCAGGACCTGCCCTACGTCCTTTTATATCAAATGCACACACAGCAAGGACAGAAAACACAGGGTGGCTCAGTGGTTGGTGTGGGCCTGTGAACCAGGAGGAGGCCATGGTTCTATTTCCAGTTCAGAGCAGATGCCCAGGTGGTGGGCTCGATCCCCAGTAGGGGGCATGCAGGAGGCAACCGAGACATGATTCTCTCATCACTGATGTTTCTCCCTCTCTCTCTCTCTCCCTCTCTCTCTCTCTCTCTCTCTCTCTCTGTCTCTCTCTGTCTCTCTCTCTCTGTCTCTCTCTCTCCCCCTTCCTCTCTGGAATTAATAAAATATATTTATATTTAACAAACAAACAAACATAAAAACACAGGAGCGACCTCAGGGGCCAGGGCAGCTCACCAGGGTCGAGTCACACGTAGTTCACCTGTTGGAAACGGCGAGAAGGCACTTCCTCCAAACCTGAATAGGATTGTCAGCTGCCCAGACAGCTCAGGGTGTCTTATTGCCTCCTGTTGGCCAAACACCTGAACAGCTGTGGGCTATTGCCCAAAGTGGCAGTACCCTTCGATACCTTACCCTTTGGAGTACAGAGCTCCAACTTGTCTTGGGACAAACTGTGTTGGAATAAAAACACGGGGTCCTTGGACAAGGAGGGTCTTCCGATCCCGTTAGCTGAAGATCCTCTGACACCCCCCCCCCAATGCCTTTCAAAACTATCCTTCGTCTTTGGACTCCTTCTTGAGTCTACTCATCAGCTCCTTTCTCCAGCGTGCTGGACCCTTTGCGAGGCTGGGACAAGAACCCCGGCACTGCACACTCCCTCCTGGGGATGTGCCCGCAACCAAGGTCCATACCCTTGACTGGAAATCGAACCCGGGACCCTTGAGTCTACAGGCCGGCGCTCCATCCACTGAGCCACACCGGTTAGGGCCACTGGTTGCTTCTTCCATGTGCTGTGCCCGGGGACCAAACCCACAACCTTGGCGTGTCAGGACAATGCTCTAACCCCGTGGTCAGTGAACTGGGGCTCGCGAGTCCCAGGGGCCCCTTGAGGGCGGCTCTTCCACAAAACACCACGGCCTGGGCGAGTCTATGTTGAAGAAGTGGCGTTGGAAGACGTTTTACGTTTAAAAAAAAAAAAAGAAATTGGGCTCTCCAAAGAAATGTCAGTTGTTGTCCTGTTGACATGTGGCTCTGTGGACTCATGAGTTTGCCGACCACGGCTCGAACCAACTGAGCTATCCGACGAGGGCAATCTTTAATTTGTTTTAAAAAAAAAAACAAAAAGCATATTGTTTCACACACAATTAAAAAATTTTTTTTCAGTGACATGGGGAGAAGCAGAAACAGATGATCTGTGGACGAGGAGGGAGGCAGGCACACCAGAGGAAGGCTCGGAGAGGATCCAGACGGCTGGATTGGAGGAGGAAGAGTGTGACCCCCCAGGCTGGTCCATACATTCAAGGACAGAGTGAAATGGGTAGAGAATCTACACGAACAAAGGAGAGGCTGTGGCAAAAAAAAATAAATAAATAAAAAATAAAAAAAGATAGGGGGTCCCTGACCGGTGTGGCTCAGTGAATAGAGCGTCGGCCTGCGGACTGAAGGGTCCCGGGTTCGATTCCGGTCAAGGGCACGGACCTTGGTGGCGGGCACATCCCCAGTGGGGGGCGTGCAGGGGGCAGCTGATGGATGTTTCTCTCTCATGGATGTTTCTAACTCTCTCTCCCTCTCCCTTCCTCTCTGTAAAAAAAAAATAATAATAATAAAAGTATATTTTTTTTCTCAAAAAGATGGGGAGCCATGCGGAGGAGTGGACACGTCTGAGAGAAAAACACAATTTCCCCACGCATCATCCCCCTCACGGGCTTCCAAGCGGACGGAACAAAGGGTCAGTGGACAGAGAGGCGGGCTCGGGGGCGAGGAAATGAAAAGGCGCGTCCGCGACCCCGCTGGGGCCCGGTGGAAATGGTTTTAATGTGTGTGTAATCAGAGCGCCAGAGCGACAGCGGCGAGAAGAATACCGAGAAATTATCTGACAAGATAATGGCTGGGGATTTTTTTTTTTTCAAACATGGTGAGATGCATTAACCTCTCCATCCAATCATCTCAATCAACGGATAAATAGAGGGAGCCCACACCCAGGCCTATGATGATGGGAGAAGGAGTGGGGAGAGAGAGAGGGGGAGGAGAGAGAGAGACAGAGAGAGAGAGAGAGAGAGAGAGAGAGACGAGCTCGACAGCCTCGGAAGTGGGGAACATTACATCCAGAACGAGGACGAGGAGAATGAGGCTTTTCTTGCTGCGATTCAATGGAGGAACAGCCTTCAAGGGCCCGAAGGAAACATCCAATTGTGTACCTCAAAGTCCTATCCAGCAGAAATGCATCTCAAGAAGGAAGGGGGAAAAGGGAGAGATCAACCAAAGGACTTGTGTGCACACTTATGAGCCTAACCAGTGGTCAAGGACAATAGGGGGGCGGGGGCATGAGTGTGGGAGGCTGGGGGATTGGAATGGGGGGGGGGGGGTTGAGGACAAATAGGTGATACCTTAATCAATAAAGAAATTAATTTTTTTAAAAAAAATAAAGAAGGGGAGAGCCACGCAGGGGGAATGGAACGAGAAATGGTGCCGGGGGAACTGGGGAGCCGGCCACAGGCAAAAAGATGAAACAGGCCCTCGTCGGCATGGCTCAGTGGGTAGAGCGTTGACCTAAGAACCAGGAGGTCACGGTTCCATTCACGGCCAGGGCACATGCCTGGGTTGCAGGCACCTGCAAGAGGCAGCTGATCCATGATTCTCTCTCATCTTGGATATTCTCTCTCTCTCTTCTCCTTTCCTCTCTCTCGGGGAAAAAAAAAAGCAATAAAAACGTATTTTTCAAAAGAGAAGTCCCCAGCCCTCGCTGGTGTGGCTCAGTGGATAGAGCATGGGCCTGTGGACTGACGGTTCCTCGGGTTCGATTCCCAGTCAAGGGCACACACCTGGGTGGCGGGCTCGATCCCCAGGGGAGGAATCAGCTGGTCAATGATTCTCTCTCATCGTGGATGCTTCTGTCTCTCTCTCTCTCTCTCTGCCTCGCCCTTCCTCTGTGAAGTCCATAAAAAAATACAAATTTAAAAAAAGTATAAAAAGGAAAATTAAAAAAGAGGAAGGCTGCCATCCCTAGGGGAGTCTCCCTTCTGGTGACGATGGAGATTACCAGCACATTCACACATGCCCCCTGCACCCCGCTCAAGGCTTCACCACCTGGTCTATATTCTGCCTCCGTCTCCCCCTTTTTGGTTTGTTCTGTGTGGTTTTGTTTATTTGGGGGGAGGGGGGAAGAGGGGGTTGAGGTGTGTTACCCTTTGGCGATGGACATATGCAAATACGAGAGTCCTTCCCGGTCAGAAGACAGACACGCACACTCTGTACTTGCCTTCGGGGTCCACTCACCTTGGCTTATGAATCTGTCCCGTGGCGGAGCGAGGAGGAGAAGTCCTGACGTCGCCTGGTTCCGAGGTCTGGGGTGCAAAGAGCATATAGGCAGAGAGGAGGGTTCGGGGGGTCGGGGGGCTTCAGAAAGCCAGATGGAACAGGAAGGAGAGGGTTGGGGGGGAGTTATGTAAGATTCATGGCCCCCATTTCCCGCTGGATTCAGGAGAGTTGGGTTTTGCTGGCATCGAAACAGTCCATCTGGCCCTGGCCGGTTGGGCTCAGTGGATAGAGCGTGAGCCTGCGGATGGAAGGGTCCCGGGTTCGATTACCGGTCAGGGCACGTGCCTTGGGGGCATGCAAGAGGCAGCTGATCCACTGATTGTCATCTCGTGGTTTCTCTCTCATCATCGGGGTTTCTCTCTCTCCCTCTGCCTTCCTCTCTGAGATCAATAAAAATGTGTTTTTTCGTTTTAAAAAGCCAGTCTCTAAAAAGGGGCTGTAGGTCAGCTGCTCCCTCGGGTGTATTTTCTGCTGGGAGTCATTCATTTTGGAGCTTCTCTCTCTCTCTCTCTCTCTCCTCTCTCTCTCTCTCTCTCTCTCTCTCTCTCTCTCTCTCTCTCTCTCTCTCCCCCCTTCCTCTCTCTCTCTCCCCCTTCCTCTCTCAAAAATCAATTAAAAAAAAAACATTAAAAATAAAGATTAAAAAGTAAAGAGAGTAGACATGGCCTCAACTGAAACTCACTTAGAAATGTCAACTGGCCCCCTATCAGAGGGACAAGCCTTTGTGGGGCCTGTCCTCCCACAACAGGGACCCAGGAGCCCTCAGCCTGCTCGCTCCTGCAGGATGGGGCACTGTGAGAAGCTGTGGCGACAACAGCTCTGACTTCCCATTCCTCCGATCTTCGTGAAAACCAGATGACCACCGCCCTGACTGGGGTGGCTCAGTGGATAGAGACTCAGCCTTTGGACTCAAGGGTCCCAGGTTCCATTCCGGTCAAGGGCATGGACCTTGGTTGCAGGCACATCCCCAGGTGGGGGTGTGCAGGAGACAGCTGGTAGGTGTTTCTCTCTCTCTCTCTCTCTCCCTCTCCCTTCCTCTCTAATAAATCAATAAAATATATTTATTTAAAAAAAAAAAAACATATACCACCTCCCCATATGGCTCTCTCATTCCATTGGGCCTCTGTCTACTGAGAACGTGTGGCCTGACTCCCCCGGTGGACTTGGCGGGCGGGGTGAGGGGGGATAGTGTCTACACTCTCATGGGGACTCAGGCGCGCCCAGTTCTGAGCAGCACTGGCCAAGGGGCATCCATCCACCCAGGGGGAATGGGGTAGAGCCCTCTCTGCTCTCTGATGCCCCCTGGTGGCCTGTTTCCAACGGTGTGGGCTTTCTGTTGGTTAGTGTGTGTGTTGTGTGTGTGTGTGTGTGTGTGTGTGTGTGTCTGTTGGGGTTTTTTGGTGGTTGCTTTTTTTGGTATCTCTGGACTCGTGCCCTGGGCCTGAGAATAATCCCTTCTCAATGAAACCACCTGAGGAGCTAGCCCTTTCTTTCGTAGATCGCTAGAAAGCCCTGCTTCCAGGAGAGAACTCGGTCAGCAGGGGCGTGTCCCTGGGCCACGCCAGCTTCATTCATTCCTCCTGGGCTCCTGGCTAAGCTGATTGGGATTCCCCGACAGCCCTCCCTGCACCCCGGGGAGGCATGCGTTTTTGGGGTTCCCCTGAAGCTGTGTTCCTGCTCCCCATACAGGAGCCTGGGATCCGTGCGAGCTCGCTCCCGCGTTCTGCTTTCCCGCCTTCGCTGGGTATTTTTACAGCTGCTTTCCCCGGGACGGGGAGAGAGGGAGGGGAGAAAAAAAAGAAAAGGGAAAAAAAGAAAGAAAGAAAAAGGACCCGACCCCAGGCCTCTCTCTCTCATCCTGGGAATGTTTCCTGGTGCAAAAAAAAATAAAAAAATAAAAAGCAAAATGCTGCTGCCTCCCCTTATGTGCTCTGCCCTCTGGACCCTCTAGGATGTCTTTCCTTCCTCCCCTTTCCTTCCTCGCTGCCACCCCTTTTCCTCTGCCTGTGTCCAGAAAGAAAAAAAAAAAATCAACAACCGCCTGCTATTCCTCAAGCCCCATGCCCTGCATGTCAGCCCAAAACACGGATGCTTCTCTGCAAAGCCCCTGTGTGCACCACCCAGATCTCTCATTTTCCTCCCCAAGACGTGTGCCTGCGCCTCCTGCCTCTGTTTCCCTTCTGAGCCCCACTCCCTGGTGCAAGCGGGGTGCCCATCGGGAGGGGCATGCATCCCTCCCCGGGGGGCCACCCCCCAGCCCCTCAGATGCCCGCATCCTCCATCCATCCACCCCATCCCTGAGGACCAGGAGCCGCAGGCAGGGAGGGGAGTGGGCTGGGGAGGGGGCTCCGGCCGGGAGGACAGGCAGGCAGGCAGGCGTCACTGGCTCCTCCGTCAAACTTTGACAATCAGATGAAAGGAGGAAGCGGGGAGGGGAGGGAGGAGGAGAGGAGGAGGGAAGGCGGGGGGTGTCTGGAGGGAGATGATGGGGGGGCCGGGGGCGGCTCCTTGCTGACGGAGACACACGTCTTTGCCTTGCTCGGCTGCGGCTGGGCTGCTGCGGCTGCGCTCAGCCCACGCCATCGCCCCCCTCCCTGCCTCCTCCCCCTGCTCCCCCTCCCGCCCCGCGGCTGGATGCCTTCCCCGCGCCGCGGTGGTCCGGCCGCACTCCGCAGCGCAGCCGCCAGCGCGGAGGTGCTGGGGGAAGGCAGAGCCTGCGCTCCCGCTCGCTCTCTCTCCCTCTCCGCCGCCGCCGCCAGCCTCGCTGCAGACACCCCGGACCCATCCGCATCCTCCTCTCCTCCCGCTGGGCAGAGCCACAGCCCGGAGGCTGCTGCCTGCCTCGCCTGGAGACAGGCAGCACCCGGACGGAGACAGACACCCGGATAGAGACGCAGATAGAGAAGAAGAAGGTGCGTGGCTGGTGGGTATCTCCATGCCCGGGATGTTTGGGGGGGAAGTGAGGGGAAGGGGCACCCCTCCTGGGCGGGATCCGGTGGCGGTGGTGCCGGGGGAGACTCGGGAAAGGGTTGGAAGGATGGGGGGGCCCCTTCCCTCCTCCTCCTGACTGCGCAAAGCTGCTGCTGCTGCTGCGGAGAGAGAGGAGAGAGGAGCGCGCGAGCCGCCGGCACCAGTTCCCCATCCCGCAGGCGCGCGCAGAGGGAGAGAGCCGCCGGCCAGCCACGTAGGCGCGCGCTCTCTCTCTCCCTTCTCTTCTCCCCTCTTCTCTCCTCTTCCTCCTCTTCTCTCCCCTCTTCTCCCCGCTCCTCTTGGCTCCCGGGGTGGGGAAAATAAAAATAAAAAAATTACAGGAACAGGAAAGGAAGAAGGCCCGCCAGCCCCATCCACCGGCTGTCGGAGGCAGAAGGCATGTCGCTGAGCAAGAATCTGGGTGATGCCGGTCCCCACGTCGAGGCGCCCAAGCCGCCCGTCTACAGCCGCCCCACCGTGCTGATGCGCGCCCCGCCCGCCTCCTCGCGCGCCCCGCCGGTCCCCTGGGAGCCGCCCCCGATGGAGCTGCCGGCCGCGCTGGCTGCCTGGCCGGCCCCGCAGCCCACCTGGGACGCCCCGCCGCCGCAGGTGCAGGTGCAGCCGCCCCCCGCCGCCCTCGGGGCCCCCCCTCTGGTCCCGGGGCCGATGGCCAAGCCCCCGACCACCGGGGTCTTGATGATCCATCCGCCTCCGCCGCCGCCTCCTCCGACGCCGGGGGTCCTGATGATGCATCCTTCGGCGGCTGCTGCAGGGGGGCCCTTGGTGCCCCCTCCTCCTCTGCCTCCTCCTCCCGGGACCCCCATGGTGCCACCTCCGCCTCCGGGGACCCCCATGGTGCCCCCTCCGCCTCCTGGCACCCCCATGGTGCCGCCGCCTCCGCCTCCAGGGACCCCGATGGCGCAGCCCCCGCCAGCCGCGGGGGTCCTGATGGCGCCCGGGGTCCTGATGGTCCAACCTGCAGCCACCGCTCCAGGAGCTCCGCTGGCCCAGCTGCCGCCGCCGCCTCCAGGGACCCTGATCGCTGCGCAGCCGCTGCCGCCACCGCCTCCGCCTCCGGTGGCCCCGATGGCCAAGCCTCCAGGTCCGGGCGTCCTGATGCTCCACCCGACCGCTGCTGCTGCTGCTGCTGCTGCTGCTGCCGCCGCTGCCGCTGCGAGAGCGGCGCCCATCAGCCAGCCCGCGGCCACTCCGGCGCCGATGGTGGCGCAGCCGATGGCGCAACCGATGGCGCCCCCTGCTCAGCCCCCTGCATCCTGGGCCCCGCAGGCGCAGCCTCTCATCCTGCAAATCCAGTCGCAGGTCATCAGGGCGGCCCAGCAGGTGCCCCCCCAGACCCCCCAGGCCGCTCCCCCCGGCTGGCAGGCCGCGGTGCCCCCCGCGGTGCCCCCCGCGGTGACAGCAGCGTGGCCGGTGCCCGGGCAGGGCTGGCAGGCCGCGCCCCTGGCCTGGCCGGCGGCAGCGGCGGCAGCGGCTGCACAGCTCACCTGGCAAGCGCCCGCCCTCGCTGCGGCCGCAGCTGCCGCAGCATCCGCCTGGCAGCAGCAGCCCCAGACCGCACTGCGCCCCGTGCCCCCCAACATCCGCCCCGCGGGGCCCCCGCCTGCACCCTCGACACGCCAGGCGCCGCCGCTCCTGCGCCAGGTGCCACCCCCGCCGCCCATCCGGCCCGCGCCCCAGGCCCAGGGGGGCACCCAGGCGGCGCAGCTGGCCTGGCAGGCCCTGCCACCCCCGCCCCCGCTGCGCCAGGCGCCCCAGGCCCGGCAGCCCCCCCAGCAGCAGCGCTCCGCGGCACCCCCCGCTGGCCCGCAGGCGTCCTCACAGGCGCTGTCCATCCCGCCCGTCATCTGGGAGGCGCCCAGGGAGCCGGCCGCGGGTGCCCAGGAGATGCCCACCTCCATGGAGTTCCAGGAGGCACCCCTGCAGGCTCCCTTTTGGCAGATGGAGGAGCAGCAGCAGCAGCCCTTTCCGGGGGGCCCAGCCTCCCAGAAGGCAATGCAGATGCAGCTACCCGCCCAGCAGGCCCCGGCGCCGCCGGGGGCCGCGCAGGCAGAGCTGCCCGACCTGCAACCCCAGCCCTCCTGGCAGCAGAGCGCCCAGGCGGTCCTGCAGGCCCAGATCAGCGGCGCAGCCCCCGCCCTAGCCGGGGCCAGCTTCCCCGTGGGGCCCGTCAAGTCCATGCTGACCCCGTCGGGCGATTCCAGGGCCTCGTCCTCCTCCGTGGACCGTAGGACCTCCTCGGCCAGGGAGCGCCGCGCCTCGGCGTCCCGGGAGCGCCGCGCGCCCTCCAAGGAGCGCATGCTGTTCGCCGCCACCTACGGCGCGCCCCGGGGCGGGGCGGGGGGCCGCTCAGCTCCGGCCTGGAGGAGCCTGCAGGCCGCGCAAGAGGCCTACGGCGGGGCCATTCCCAGGGGCTGCTTCCCCTCCACCTCCCAGTACCAACCGGGCCCTTCCGACGTGTTCCAGGGGGGGCCCCCCACCATCCCCGAGGTCCCCCAGGCGCTGCAGGACCCCTTTGGCTACGCGGAGGCCATGCCCGGGGTCTCCTGGGTGGCCCAGCCCGACCCCAGTGTGCCCAGCGGGTCCCAGGGGGATCCCTCCATGCTCATGGCCCAGGCCCAGGCCCAGGCCCAAGCCCAAGCCCAAGCCCAGGCCATGGCCATGGCCACCGCGGCGGCGGCGGCCCCCCTCCAGGCCATGGCCTTCCCCCAGGAGGCCCCCAAGCCCCCCGAGGAGCCCGCCCGGCGCCCTGGGGGCAAGGCCACCCGCAAGAAGAAGCATCTGAACACCGAGGAGGACGACGGCGACTACTACTACGGCACGGGCGGCGGGGCCGGCGGCCGTGGCCGTGGCCGAGGCCGGATGCTGGCGGCGCGCCACTGGCAGCCCCCGCGCCGCTGGGCCCCCGCCGCCACCGCCGCGGACCGTGATGCCTGGGGGGGGGAGGCCCCGTGCAGCTGGGACGACCCCATCGCCGCCGCCGCCCGCGGCCTGAGCCTGAGCGCCTGGGAGGGGCCCACCACCTCCCGCATCCTGAGCGGCTGGGAGGGACCCGGCACCTCGTGGGCCCTGAGCGCCTGGGAGGGCCCCGGCGCCTCGAGGGCCCTGAGCCTGTGGGAGAGCCCCGGGTGCAGCGCGAGCGTGCAGTGCCTGATGCTGGCCGAGCTGGCCGGCGTGTCCCTGGGGGCGGGCGCCGGCCAGGGGGGCCCCGTGTGCCCCCTGGACGAGCGAGCCAACGCCCTGGTGCAGTTCCTCCTGGTCAAGGACGGGGGCAGCGTGCCCGTCACCCGGTCCGAGATGGTCCGGTACGTCATCGGCGAGTACCAGGACCAGGCCCTGGAGGTCATCCAGCGCGCCAACCACAAGCTGGAGTGCGTGTTCGGGTACCAGCTGAAGGAGGTGGACCCCAAGAGCGAGTCCTACCTCATCGTCAACAAGTTCGGGGGCGGGCCCGTGGCCACCCCGGCCGCCTGCCTGGAGATCCCCAAGCTGGGGCTCCTCATGGCCGTCCTGAGCCTCATCTTCATCAGGGGCAACCACATCCGGGAGGGGGCCCTCTACGGCTTCCTCGAGAGGCTGGGCCTGGACGTCCACGGGACCCCCGGCCCCCTGGGCGACATCAAGACCCTCATCACCGGCGACTTTGTCGGGCAGAGGTACCTGGAGCTCAGGGAGGTCCCCGACGCCCACCCCCGGGAGCGCGAGCTCCTGTGGGGGCCCCGGGCCTTCATGGAGATCAGCAAGATGCTGGTGCTCAAGTTCCTGGCCAAGCTGCACAACACCGACCCCCAGAGCTGGCCCTACCACTACTTCGAGGCCCTGGCCGAGTGCGAGTCGGACGAGGAGTGGGAGTACGAGCAGCTGGGCCCCTACTACGCTCGCCCCCGGGGCCGGGGGGGGCGCGGCCGCAGGGGTCACCACCGCCGCTGAGTCAGATCCCAGCCCCAGCCGAGTCAGATCCCAGCCCCAGCCGAGTCAGATCCCAGCCCCAGCCGAGTCAGATCCCGCCCAAGCCAAGTCAGATGCCACCATCTGACAGATGTCTGTCCCTTCGCGTCCCCCACAACACGGCCAAGAGCCGCTCACAGGGTCCTCGTGCGTGTACGTGTGCGTGTGCGTGTGTGTGTGTGCGCGTAATACCGAGGGGGGGAAAGGGGGTGGGGGGGGTCGTGTCAACTCGTGTCCCCGGTGTTTTTTCCCGTGCCAATCCTACTATGTGTGTAACACACCTGGATCTCAGATATATGGTTCCTGTTAAATCTGCCAAAGCTTTGTACATCCTCACTTTGCTGTCTAGACTTCAAGTGGCTACTGTTCCTCCTGGGTACCTCTTGGCACTTGTGTATCTCAGTGAGCCGTGTGGTTATCTCTGTCTCTCTCTCATCTCTCGTGTTCCTGTTCGACGACGTGTTTCAACGTGTTCTGACGTGTTCGGCCTGTCGCCGTACCCAGAGTCGTGCTGGCTTCTGTGAAACGGACTGTCACGCAGCCGCCCATCTCATCCTGGTGCAAAAAAAGAACTCTGTGGTGTTGCTGGAGAGTTAGGCTGTTCTGTGACGTGTGCAACATGGCTCCTCATCGGTCACCGCTGTCCCGCAGAGAAATAAATATCTATATCTATATCTAAATAAATATACTTTCAAGCATAGCACAGAGGCGTCTGCCTTCTCGGTTTTTTACGCGCAGAGTTTTGTGTGTGTGTGCGTGTGTGTTTCCCCCTCTCTAGAATACACCACAACACCAAGACTACGATGGGACACAACACGATGGTTTTGGAGGGGGGGAGGCGGAGGGTAGGGGGGCAGGGCGACATAAGATGGGCATCAAACTCAGAGTCCAGACCCTCACAAAGCCCCTCACTGTGGGCTTGATCATCTCCACATTGTAGACAAGTGTCTAAATGCAGGTGAATTCACTCAATGGCACGGGCCAAGGGCGGGTCCATGAGATGGGCATTCAAAGCAGGTTTTCTTGAGGTTATGGGGGGAGGGGGGGAGGGCCCCGTGCACCTGTAGGAACACGGGTATCCAGGCGTTTGTCTGTCACGTGGGGGGGACCTGGGTTTTGTCCACACACATGGATATTGGGGTGGAGACATGCATCCTTACCGGGATTCTAGTGGGAAAAAGGGGAGCAGCAGCCTTCAACCAACGAGGGGTCCTATATATTGGAGGTGATTGGGGAGATGGTAAGGGGGTCTTACGGGGATGGGGGAGCTCAATCCTAACACGCAGGGGACATCAGCTGCCAATATCTGAGCCCTGGGGCACAGGGACTGGTGAGGGAGGGGGCCACAGGGGGCCAGTGTACCATCCTGGATGTTTGGGGGTATTGGGGTGATTGGAGGGTGGTAAGGGGGTCCTGGAGGTTGAGGGAGCTCAATCCTAACACGCAGGGGACGTCAGCTGCCAATATCTGAGCCCTGGGGCGCAGGGACTGGTGAGGGAGGGGGCCACAGGGGGCCAGTGTACCATCCTGGGTGTTTGGGGGTGATTGGGAGGTGGTAAGGAGGTCCTGGGGGTTGGGGGAGCTCACTCCTAACAGGCAGGGGGCGTCAGCTGCCAATATCTGAGCCCTGGGGTGCAGGGACTGGTGAGGGAGGGGGCCACAGGGGACCAGTGTACCATCCTGGATGTTTGGGGGTATTGGGGTGATTGGAGGGTGGTAAGGGGGTCCTGGAGGTTGAGGGAGCTCAATCCTAACATGCAGGGAACATCAGCTGCCAATATCTGAGCCCAGGGGCGCAGGGGACTGGCGAGGGCGGGGTCACAGGGGCCAGTGTACCGTCCTGGGTGTTTTGGGGGGTAAGACATTCATGCCTGCACCGGCTGGCGTATAGAAGACTTTCTGAGAGTCATTCTCTCTGCGAGGGGATGGAGATAATCGGCGTGGCCGCCACCCCTGCTGCCCTGTCCAATAAGGCCCCAAACCCACCAACCCTAACCCACCTACACCCCCCCGCAAACCCATCTCTAGGTAAAGATGAAGTCCCGGGCAGGTGGTCCTTGGTGATGGTGGAATTCGCCTGCCACCTAGCGGCCGACGCCGGTTCTGTCGCTCCGGCAGTAGCCCCCGAGTGTACTACGTCACCACTTCCGGCCCCACCCACCCACCCCTCCAACACCATCAAAGTTGCTTCACCACCTTCGCCCAAGGTTTTCCCGCCCAAACCTTCCTCATTTCCTCTTAGGTCGTAGCACAAGGTAAAAACCTCTTCTCCACCCTTTCTGGGACGAGGGACTGCAGGGGGTCTTTGGCAAGTTGTCCATGTGACGAGAGGGCCCTGACATGTGGGGGCAGGTGTGTGTGTGTGTGTGTGTGTGTGTGTGTGTGTGTGTGTGTATGCGAACGTGCTGGGTCAGGGAGTAGTCGTACAGCGCCTCTGCCCCCAAAGCAACAATCAGGTATTTTGTTTGGGCGGGCATTCAAAGCAGGTGCCCATGGGACACAGCTGAGAATGACCCCCCAAAGAGGGTTTGCTGGCTCTGGTCTTTCCCATTTCTGAAAAAAAAAAAAAAGAAAGAAAGAAAAGAAAGAAAGTTGTTTCTCTCGTTTCCTCTACATCGTTTGCTCATGGGAGGGGGGCTTGAGCAAGATGCTCACTGAAAGGCGGCCAGTGCGGCTCCCCGTCAGGGCACTTGCCTGGGTTGTGGACTCGATCCCCAATGGGGGCCGAGGAAGGGCATGAAGGAGGCAGCTGATGGTTGTTTTGATCTCTCACCAACGTTTCTCTCTCTCTCATCAGCATCGGAAAGTAGCACCACAGGACACTTGCAATTTATAACCCACTAAACCAGTGGTCGGCAAACCGCGGCTCGCGAGCCACGTGCGGCTCTATGGCCTCTTGAGTGTGGCTCTTCCACAAAAATACCACGGCCTGGGCGAGTCTGTTTTGAAGAAGTGGCGTTAGAAGAAGTTTATGTTTTTTTAAAAAAAAAAAAAATGTGGCTCTCCAAAAAAAATTCAATCGTTGTCCTGATGATACTTGGCTCTGTGGACTCATGGTTTTACCCACCACTGAGCTAAAGCAACTATCGTATAGAAACGTATATTTTAAAAAAAGAAGAAAAAGAAAATGTAAGGAAGCCCCATTTTTCATGGAAACCCTCCAAAATGTGTAGTGGCCGGTGGAATGTCGTGGCTGAGCCCCAAACTAAGGAACTCGCAGCCTTCCCACCGCTTCACGTGAGATCTTTTCTGTATTGTATTCGATTGTAAGGAGAGACAAATTACAATAATAATGAGTGTTTAAGGGCAAACAAATTAGCCAGCTATTCCACTGAGAAGTTTAAGAAAAGAGGGATGATATTAGGAAAGCAGAGGCAGAAAACAACATCTGAGGACATGTAAAAAGATGCGCTAAGAAGTGGTAAGAGTAAGCTCAAGACCCCATTGATTCGGAAGCTCAATCCTAACATGTCGATAAATGTAACGTGTCAATAAACGTAACGCAAGGCATTTTAGCGTAACATGGAGGAAAGAATAAAGTCCCTGTAATCAAATGGGGGAAGTATCAAATGACCAAAAATTAAAAAAAAAAAAAAAAAAGAAATATAAATAGGAAATAACTCTGAAAACTGTTACATCTCACTCGTATCTCAAGAAACATCAAACCAGTATTCCGGTGTTCATGTATTAAATTGGATAAAATAAAAGCCTCTGGGACACCTGATATGCATAAAATCATGCAATGGGCATCCTTAGGCACTACAGATGGAAGTGCAAAGTGTTACCACCTTCCCTGAAATAAACTCAGCCCACTGCGTCTTCAAGACGTTTAAAGATATGAATTCTTCTACTTAAGAGACTCGTATGGGGCTACAGCAAACGGAAATAAGCTTCTGTGGGAGCAGAGGTTTCTTCATAAAAGCATGCTTATCAGAGTGGAAGGCATTAAAATATTAAGTAAAATATGACTGTCCATCCTCCCTACCCCCATAGAGCCATATTAATATCAAGTTGGTCCAATGAGTTTTCTGGTGAAAACACAAAAGACTTCCCCAGAAAACAACTTGCCGTTGGCTCTACTACTAAATGACATTCCGTGGGATGGGAGTCATGACCACAAGTGCCTGAAAAATATTTTTTAAATATATTTTTATCGATTTCAGAGAGGGAGATAGAAAACATCCCTGACGAGAGAGAATCGTGGATTGGCTGCTTCCTGCACGCCCCACTCTGGGGAGCAAGCCCAAAACCTAGGCATGTGCCCTGACTGGGTATCAAACCATGACCTCCTGGTTCATAGGTTGGCACCCAACTACTGAGCCACACCAGCCGGGCCTGAAAATATTTTTAAGTGGGGGCCAGTAGACTCCCATCACAGCCACAACATTATCTCAACAAAAGCCATTTCCCATGATGCTGTCTGACTCCTGGGAAAGAGAAATTTAGAAATATTTCTCAAAGTGGCCAAATCCATGATATTCAGGTACAAACTGTGTAGGATGTACAGTTAGAAGCGAGTGTGTACCTCAGTCTATTTCTCTAAAAGGGATGATCCGATTTGGGGAGACAATTTTTACCCTAAGTGACGTTTCCGGAGAGCAATCAAGGTGTGGGCTAGTGCCCGGCGGCCATGGCTCAGTAGTTGGGTGCCATGGTTCGATTCCCGGTCAGGGCACATGCCCAGGTTGCAGGTTTATCCCATTGTGAGGTCTGCAAAAGGCAGCTGATCAATAATTCTCTCTCATCATTGGTGTTTCTCTCTCCTTCTCTGAAACCAATAAAAAGATATTAAAAATTATTTTTTAAAGACACACAGGCCAGTTACTTGTCAAAATCATATATAAGGCAATGATGTTGTCAGCAAACGGGAACTGATGGTTGAAGCTGTGATGGATGGGGCATTCTTCGGGGTCTCTGTGGCCTCTACCGGGCATGCAGTCCACTTGTTATTAATTTACCTTCACACCCACAGCTGCAGCCCATTGCACGCCCGCAGCTCTCAGACTTGAAAGGCTACGCCGCCCTCTGCTGGGAAATTCTAGCAACTCCTCAAATTCACACATAAAAGCTTCTCAAGGTTAGAGACCCCCCTTCTCCTTCTTTTTTAATCTTTGTTAATTTTCATGTGTTGTTGGGTGTTTCTCTTTTCTTTTTTTTTTAATCAATAAATATATTTTATTGATTTTTTACAGAGAGGAAGGAGAGAGGGATAGAGAGTTAGAAACATAGATGAGAGTGAGACATCGATCAACTGCCTCTTGCACACCCCTCAATGGGGATGTGCCCGCAACCAAGATACATGGCCTTGACTGGAATGGAATCTGGGACCCTTGAATCTGCAGGCTGATGCTCCAGCCACTGAGCCAAACTGGTTTTGGCAAGAGACCCCCTCACCCCGGTTCTTGATTATTTTCTTGTCCCCAGTTGGCCAGGTGGCAGGGGCACAGAAAGGAAATGGTGAGTACAACAGGCCTGCCCCTCTGGGTAGAACCCCCACAAAAATGAAGACTCGTGAGATCTACCTGGAGAGCCCAGGTCTTGGGCTCCCTTTCTTTCTGCCAAATCTTCCAGAAGGTTCTAAGGGTGAACCCCAGGAATGGGTAGAACACTACTAGCTATCCTCTCGCTGGTAAGAAGTCTCTTGGTCTTCTTTGCCCATTTTCTAAAGAGTTGTGTTTTTATTTCATGGTGTTGGTTCTCGGGATTTCTCTCACCTGGACTTCTTTCTTCATGAGGCAGGGAAAGCTTGCAGGTGGCTCTTCCTCCTCATAAAAGGGCCTTTCACACAGCACCGGTTTTCCATTTTAAGACGTTTAGTGTGTGGATTTATTTCTTTGTGTTAATCATACTTTTGATTTCATAGCTAAATATCTCCCATCAGACCTGAAGTCCTAAAGATTTTCTCCTAGTTTTATTCTAAAAGTTTAGGGTTTGTTGTTGCTGTTGTTTAGTGCTTCTGTACTTTACACTTAAATCCATAATCCATTCTGAGCTTATTCTGTATACAAGTGTGGGAGATTTATTTCTCCTGGTGCTTTTGCAACTTCATCAAACATGCACTGGCTGCACTTGGGCTATTTCTGAGCTCACCAGTCTGTCTCCGCGATGTAGGTATCTACCCACCAACGCTACCATCTTCATCTCTGTAGCTACACAGAAAGCCTTGAGATCAAGCACAGTGATGCTCTATTACTTCTTTCCAAATGTTGTTTATGTATTCTAGATCCTTTGACATGCCAAGTAAGTATTTAAAAATATTTTTTTTAATGATTCCAGAGGGAAAGATAGGAACTCCAAGGATGAGAGAGAACCATTGATTAGCTGCCTCTTGCGCACCCCATACCGGGGATCCAGCCGGCAACCCGGGTAATCTATCGGTGACTTCCAGATTCGTGGGTTGATGCTCAACCACTGAGCCATGCCAGCCAGGCATCCATTGATTTTTCAAGGAATTGTTTTCCAATACAGATCTATCTGCTCCAAGGTTGGGGAGTTTCTGCTGCACATAAGCAGTGACGTTTAGATTTAGTGGAAACTCCGAAGGGAAGATACCAGCACCGCGGTCCCTTACAAGGATGCAAGAATGGGTGTCATTGTTCCTTAAACTGTTAGGAGAAGCCAGTTTCGGGGTCCAGCGTCAGCCCCTGCCTCATGGCTCCGGGAAGGGTCCTGACTCGTGTCTGAAAGTCCACATCAGAGGACAGGGAGTTTGGCCTTGGTCTTTGATCTATTCCTATCTTTTACTCCTTGTGAGGCTCCACCACCTCCCCTTAGGAATTTGTAGGATGGAAAACAAAGATACCAGCACTCAATCCCTAACCCAGGAGAGATCTGGAATTGTTAGAGATACAATCAGAAGATAAAGCAGTCCTCAAGGCGCCGAGTTCTGGTCTGGGGTTCAGCCATGGCATTCTACCAGCCACGACCTGTTTTGGGGTTCCCATGAAAAGTGGGTCTTCGCTCCATTTCCTCCGTGATTGTCATTTTAGATGGGGTTTTCTTAGTACCTCACTGGTTTTTGCTTTTTGAAGTTTTCCAGGTACTTTTCTATTTTCTTTTTGTTGTTGTTATTGTTGTTAAACCTCACAGAGTATATTTTTCCATTGATTTTTAGAGAGAGTGGAAGGGAGGTGGAGAGACAGAGAGAGACGCATGGATGGGAGGGAGACACATTGATTGCTTGCCTCCTGCACATGCCCCAACCAGGGCTGGGGATGGAACCTGAAACCGAGGTACGTGCCTTTGACCTGGACTCGAACCCGGGACCCTTCAGTCCACAGGCCAACGCTCTGTCCACTGAGCTAAACAGGCTAGAGCAGTTTTTGGTTTTCAATGTGCAATGTCCTATCACCTGCTCAGAGAGAAGACTTCCCATCCCTCTTTGAAATGTCTGTATGTCTCATTTTTGTTTTTGTGGGCAACGCATTAATTGTCGGAATAATTTTCACTTGTCAGTAAAGAGAAGGGACCTGCTTGTTTGGGCCTGATCCAAGCCAATAGCATTACTTCCCTTTGACTTATTCAAAGGTATAAAAATGCAACAATATTTTTACTTGGATTTGTTTTTCCTATTGCGTATTTTTCACTTTTTTTTGCAACATTTTTCATAAAGCGGATCACACGGGTGTGGAAGGGCAGGTGTGTGCGTGTGCCGGCTATCCTTTGGTATGAATTATGTCCCACAATGAAGTATTATTAGGCCTTAAGAAAAATGAGAGGAAATCCTGCTATTTGTAAAGCCATGAATGGGTCTGGAGGCCTTGGCCCACAGGAAGGAAGTTAAAGACAAATACTGTATGATTTCATGTATATGTGCAATCTAAAAAAAAACACACAAGCACACACAAAAAAAAACCAAACTCATAGAAACAGACAACAGGATGGTGGTTTCCAGGGGCAGAGAGTGGGAGGTGAGAAAAGTGGGTAGAGGGGATGGGAGAAAAATTCTGAGAAGCCCCCAAATAAAATGACACGGGTGGGTCTGAGTGTGGGAGGCAGAGACAGGAGTAATGAAAGCTCATTGCTGTAGGTCGGCTAACAATAGCTCACATTCCTGAAGGTATGCTGCAGGTTTTTATTTTTTATTTTATTTTATTTTATTTTATTTTATTAATGACAACAAATGCTAAAGAGCTCACCTATCAAGGGAGACACATTTATTTTATTTATTTATTTATTCATTTATTTTTAAAAATATATTTTATTGATTTTTTTTATAGAGAGGAAGGGAGAGAGATAGAGAGTTAGGAACATCGATAAGAGAGAATCATCGACCAGCTGCCTCTTGCACACCCCCTACTGGGGATGTGCCAGCAACCAAGATATATGCCCTTGACCGGAATCGAAACTGGGACTGTTCAGTCCCCAGGCCGACACTCTATCCACTGAGCCAAACCGGTTTCGGCTGCAGGTTTTTATTCATTTTTTTTTTCATGTGGGGTGGGGGGTGACATGGGTTAATAACATTACACAGGCTTCAGGAATGCAGTTCTACAGTACCTAATCTCTATTTCGTCCTGTGTTCTTACCACCCAAGTCAAGTCCCCTTTCCTCACCATTTATCTTCCTTTTACCTTCTCCTCTCTTCCCCCTTTCCTCAGAAACCATCTCACTGTTGTCTGTGCCTATGATTTCTCTCTTTTTTTTTCTCTCTCATTGACTGGATCCCTTCACCCTCCTCACCTGGCCCCCTTCGCCCTCCCCCTCTGACAGCCAGCCATCAGTCTGTTCTGTGTGCATGAGGCTGTCTCCACGTTGCTTGCTAGCTCATTCTGCTCACTAGATTCCACAGAGGAGTGAGACCGGGTGGTCCATGTGTTCTTCCTCTGACCGGCTCATTTCCCTGAGCGCCATGCTCCCTGGGGCCGTCCGTGCTGTCCTGCTCCCCGCGATGAGTGTTGGGGGCTTGGAGCCAAGTTCCGGGCACCCGTCTCAGAGGCAGCGGACCACCAGGCGTGGCCACGTCCTGCTTCTGTGTGAACGTTCAGAGCTGTTGCAGGAGGGGGGGGGCAGTCAGAAGTCGTACATGTGTCTTCCTCACAGACAGCTGTGCTTTCCCCTTTAACTTTGGTCACGTTATTACGTGATCTGTTCATTGATTTTTTGTTTTTTCAAAGAAGCAGCTATCTACATTCCCGTTTCCTAACCCACTAGTGTTTGCTTTAATCTTGTTTCTGATCATGAGTGTGCTTTGTGTGTGTGTGTGTGTTGTGTCTTTAAATTTTACAGATTTGGATGCTTATTTTATTACGTGATTGGTCTTTCTGGGCAATGCATATTGTGTTTGTATTTATTTTTAAAGAACAAATTTTTAAATATATTTTATTGATGTTTTACAGAGAGGAAGGGAGAGGGATAGAGAGCTAGAAACATCAATGAGAAAGAAGCACCGATCAGCTGCCTCTTGCACATCCCCTACTGGGGATGTGCCCACAACCAAGGTACATGCCCTTGACCAGAGTTGAACCTGGGACTTTTCAGTCCGCAGGCCGATGCTCTATCCACTGACCCAAACCGGTTTCGGCATCATCTTATTTCCTATTTGACTTATGTAGGCATCCATCCCAAAGAAAACATCTTTGTTGTGTAGTATATTTTCAGGAACAGAAGAGCCTGGATGGATGTGTTACGTGGATGGGCTTTTGCTGGGGGGGGGGGGGGGGGGAATTTTGTGGGTCTCTTTGAAATTGTGACCATAAGGGAAAGAGCCCCCTTTCTACAAAAGTAATCTACACTAATAAAAGAGAAAGATGCAAATGGACCATGCCTTCGTGATGCCCACCCGCCAATCAGGAGTATGCAAATTAACCCAACAAAGATGGCAGGTTAATTTGCATACACAGGTGCCCAGCGACCAGGGGTGGGATGCTTGCATGAATCTTCATGCATCGGGAGTCTAGTAATAAAATAATAATATTATATTAATTCCAGTTCCAAAGGTTCCCAAAAAGAAAAGAGAAAAAAACTTAGTGGACTGCCAATTCTTGAGTCTGCTCTGATCAGGTCCACAGTCACACCCAAGTCCCACTTTTAAAATAGCCACTTTAAAGAATACCACGGGATTCACGCTCCTTGCCTAATTACACTTGCTCCCCACAGCACCCCTGCAGAGTACGTGCTGTTTCACCCGTTTCCCACATGAACAAAACTGAAGTGCAAACGATGGAACTAACATGCCCCTGAGTGCACCGCTGGGGAGACGCTGAGTCGGGATCCTGTTGCCTGAGCATTTTATCTTCTACTAACCCAGGTCCCACTACCACCCCCCACCTCCAGCCCCTGCATTTCATGACTGTTATCTGGTGCAAGAATCTATGGGAATAAAAAATTAAAACACATAACATTTCATAACACCTGGTAGCGTACATTCGAACAAGTTCTCTGAGCTTTCCGGGTTGTTTAAAAAAAACCCTCTGACGGCTTGGTCGCCACTCGACGCTCACCAAGCCTCTGGCGTCATCTCAGTCTTGTGAGTGTCCCTTGGGGGTGGGCACATGCTTAGATTTCACGTCGAACGGCTCACCCTGCATGCCGGTGACAGCCAGGCGACCAGGGGCTCCCGTTGGGGAATTCTCTGGATAAGAAGGGATCAAGAGGGAAGGGCTATGGCAAGGGTCGCAGGGAAAACAGGCAGAACGCTAAGTTATGGGCGTCACATCACTGGGGAGAGGCTGAGGGGTGGAACAGCGCATATGGCAGCCCCCCGGAGAAAGCCCCCGGACCCCCATGCTCCCCTGGCGTGTATGTGTGGCCCTCTGTATCCCGCCTGGCACTCCATCCACACTTCAGAGACTGCAGGTGTGCTTCCGGTAGCCACAGTCACATGCTCCGCCTGCTCTGGGCCAGGTAGACGGGCATCACACTGTCTGTGACCTGGAAATACACTGAGCGCCTGCGGGTCACCTGCACCCACAGGCCACAGTGAACGCAGCAAGCAACGTTCACCTCTTTGCTCGGACTCATCGGGACGAGGAGAAAAACCACAGGAAGGGGTGAAGGGAGGGGGGTTCTGGGGACGGAACTCATGCTTTGTTGAGTGCTAAGTACGTGGCAGAAATTCAGCAAATACGTTCGATAGCGTATTTTCAGTCACATCAGCCCAGTGGGGAGCATTCACCACGAACTCAGACAGCACTTCATGCAGGGCCACTCCACGACCAGCCCGTGCTGTTCTCTCCTTGTCTGTTACTGAAAAGGCTTTTAAAACGTGTTCACTCAAACACGGTAATTTTTCTATTCCTGTCCACCATTTACGTGTGCATCTGACGCTGGGTTATTAAAGGACTACAGAGTTGGGATGGTTTTGTCGTCCTGGCCAATTTTAACTGAATTGTTCTGCCATCCGTGTCTACCTCCAGGGATGCTCTTGTCCTTCATACACACTTTGCTGATAAGAAGTCTCAGCCTCCCTGCTGGGTTTTTTGTTGTTTTTTTTTTTTCATCCTATCGCTTTTAATGTTTCTGTATTCTCACATTTCAGCCATGTCTTTTAAACAGCACAGAGTTTCACTTTCGTTATAACCAAGGCTGTAAAACTGTGGCTTTTTGTCTCTAAAGCATGTACATGCAATCTAATAATGGGGTATTTGTGTGCTAAACTTTTGGCATCACTGTTGTATTTAATTTGTTTCTGTTCATTTCTAGATTTCTTTCTTTTTTTTTTTCTTTTTTTTTCTTTTTTTTTTTTTTTGCCTTTCCAATCTTGTATTCTGACTGGTTTCAATTCAAAAAATTGGTTTCATTTTTTTTTACTTTTCTATTTGCTCTTTTAAAAGCTTTTCAGTGACATGTTGAAAAAGGCCTTCTGTCAAAGGCCCCACATGCGGAATGTCTAGAAAGAACACAAAATACGGAATACAACCAGGGTTGTGCTGCAATAAGGGAAAATGAGATGGTTGTACACACATGTTTCTTTATTGGTCACAGCAGAGCGAGCTAGTAAAGCCACCACGAGAACAACCAACAACTTATTTAGCAAGTCCCTTCAGACCTGTGCCCTAGTTGGCCAGATCCGTCTGAATAAGCCTCTTTCAACAGATGCTATAACCACTGACGCCTGTGGAAGGAACACAAGAATTATTCACCACCTCACACTCACACACAACAGCGAAACTTCTGTTGGCCTGTGGCCTTCAGCTTCCAGTTCAATATTTACTTTACCACACAAACATGACACCATAAATCTTTTATAGACACATCTTCACATAAATAACTTTTTTTTGTTGTTCAACCTCACACAAGTACATTTTCCCATTGATTTTTAGAGAGGGTGGGAAGGGGAGAGAAAGAGAGAGGAGAAAGGGGGGGGAGAGAAACATCAATGATAGAGAGAGAAAGAGAGAGAAAGAGAGAGAGAGAGAGAGAGAGAGAGAGAGAGAGGGAGGGAGAGAGACATCGACTAGTTGCCTCCTGCACTCGCCCAGACAAAGGCCGGGATCAGGCCTGCAACCGAGGTGCATGCCCTTGACTGGAGTTCACACCCGGGACCCTTTGGGGTTCGGGCTGTGGGCCAATTGCTCTATCCACGGAGCCAGACCAGCTAGGGCTCCAACACATCACTTGGATACTCACTTCTACACAGCACACAACTTCCAAGTAGAAATACTTTTTTCACATCAAGTTAAGCAGGATGAGAACATGTAAACATAGATACCTGGTTCACAAGAAAACCACGAGGTCACCACAGGTAAGAAAGGGCACTTGAATCAGGGGGGGAGAGAGGGGGAAAAAACACAACATGTAAACAGCGAAGACGAGGGAGCAGCTGCCCAGGGCCCCCCGGATGGGTCCGGCTCTCTTAAGGCTGTAGCAGCACAAAGGTCCTCAGTTCAGTTAGGACTTCTCCCTTCACCCTGTCCCATTTAGTCTCCAGGGCCTCCACAATGAGTGCAAGTCCTGCAAAGACTAGCCTAGAACTGAGTCAGTCCTGTTGGAAACAGAGGTGACAAAAATAAGCCATAAAACTGACAGTTCAAGAGGCATTGCACCAGAAAAATAAAAAAATGAAAAATAAAAACAACACCACCACACACCAAGAAAAACAACAGCAATAACATTGAAAGACTGTGTGTTATTCTGGGGGACAGGAGGGAGGAGCGGGGGCACCACCACACGCCAGAGGGTTGGGGGGGAGGGGGAGCAATGGGGATGGGCGAGAACACGGATGAATGACCCACAGAGATGGCTGTCCATGGCTGCTGGCACATGGCGATGGGCCTATCCACGGGCAGAGTCACACAGGCAACAGCGGATGGGAGAGCGGCAGCACAGAAGCGGTGAACACACTACACCACATGCCACAGAGTCAAGTTGCAAACTCTTTCCCACCTCCCCAACCAAGTACCTCCCCACGGGTTCTTTGAACAACAAAAAGCACCCAAAAATAAAGAAAAATACAAACAAAAAAAAAGAGAGAGAGAGAGGCTCATTCTCTCCCAATGAATAGAAACACTGACACGACCACAGACTGACCAGCCAAAGCATGACAAGCTCTCGCTGACGGCGGATTGAAAGGGCATGCTGTCCTCTCCCACCTGCTTAGGCTCCAACTCTTGGTTGCTCGAGGCCCCAGAACCCTGCCTCTCAGGCTCAGGATCAGGCTCCTCCTCCTGCTCCTCCTCCTGGGCCTGCACCTGCTCCTGCTCCTGCTCCTCGGCCTGGGCCTGCACCTGCTCCTGCTCTTGCTCCTGGGCCTGGGCCTGGGCCTGGGCCTGGGCCTGGGCCTGCTCTTGCGCTTGCGCCTGTGCCACCTGCTCCTCCACCACCACTTGCTCTGCCTGGCCCTCGGGCTCCGCATGCTTGTAAAAACAGTTGTCGCCGAACGGGCAGTAATCCCTGACGACGGCAAAATACCTGCAGCTCTTGGTGCGCATGGCCTCCTTGTACTGCCGGATCAGCTCCTGCTTGGCCGCCGGCTCCTCCACCCAGTACTTGCTGGGGATGACAAGGCGCGAGGAGACCCGGCACTGCGGGCAGGACTTGATCACGCGGCTCCGGAACTCGCGGGCGTTGCGCCAGCGGCGGATGCAGCGCAGGCAGTAGGTGTGGTTGCAGTTGGAGAGGATGCCGAAGCGGCGGTCGCTCTCGTAGGCCTTCTCGTAGACCACCTCCATGCAGATGCCGCACACCTTGTCGGAGCTGCGCTGCACGTCGAAGGACATCTCCATGTCCTGCTGGTGGCGCTCCATGCAGGCCCGCAGGTGGTCCGCCCTGTGCGCGGGGTCCTCGGGGTGCAGCGCCAGCCGCCCGCACAGCTCGCACAGGTCGCCGTGGAGGTAGGCGCAGCTCGGCCCGCGGTAGCACTGCCCCATGGCGGCGTCGCTGCAGAGCCGGCGCGGCCCCCGGCCCGCCGCGGCATCGGGCCCCCTTTCCATCGCCAAGTTCTGCCACCGGGGCCGGGGAGCCTCAGGGGCGGGGAACACCTCGCGGCCCCAGTACGGCTGCCCGGGGACGAATTCGGCGGCGTTTGCCCAGCCGTGGGCACCGGCTTCAGGGCCTTCAGCACCAGCTTCCCAACCTTGGGCACCGGCCTCCCATCTTTGCGCGCCAGCTGCCCATCCTTGGGCACCTGCTTCAGAGCCGTGAGCACCGGCTGCCCACCCTCCTTGGGCACCGGCCACCCAGCCTTGCGCACCGGCCTCAGAGCCTTGGGCACCGGATTCCCATCCTTGGGCACCTGCTTCAGAGCCGTGAGCACCGGCTGCCCATCCTCCTTGGGCACTGGCCGCCCAGCCTTGCGCACCGGCTTCAGAGCCTTCCGCACCGGCCTCCCAGCCGTGGGCACCGGATTCCCAGCCGTGGGCACCGGCTTCAGAGCCTTCCGCACCGGCCTCCCAGCCGTGGGCACCGGATTCCCATCCTTGGGCACCAGCTGCCCAGCCGTGGGCACCGGCGTCAGAGCCTTCGTCGCCGGCCTCCCAGCCTTGCGCACCGGCCTCCCATCCTCCTTGCGCACCGGCCGCCCAGCCTGGCGCACCTGCTCCCCCCACAGCTCCGAGCGCTGAATCGTCAGTCTCGGTTTCCAAGGGGCCCCTGTCAGTGACCCAGCAAATCCCAGGCGGGGCGCCCCCGGAGGCCGGCGGGGAGGAGGCCCACGCCACTTCCGGCGGCTGGCCCTCCGGACCGTACTGCGCAGCCGCAAACGCGCCGAGGCCTAGCTCCTCCTCCGGAGCCTGAGGCGGGGACGGCGACGCCCCGCGGCCCTCCCCGGCCTCCTCGGGGCCCCGGGGGTCGTGGGAGTAGCGGCAGCTCTCCCCCTCCTTGCACATCCCATGGCGGAAATACCTGCAGACGACTTGGTTGGCCCAGGGGCCTGGGCGCCGCTGGTTCCGCAGCCAACTTGGTCCGGGGCCTTCCCGGGGCCTGGCCCCGCCCACGGAGGCGTAGGCCAATCGCAGGCGTGACGTGCCGACGGGGGGCGGGCCTCCAGGCTCCACACGCCGGAAGACGGGGTGCGTGCGGTAGCTGGGCCCAGCCGCCGCCTCCTCGGCCTCCGGGGCATCTGTTGCGTCCCCGGCGGCTTCGTGGGGCTCCGAGGGAGCTGCAGCCTCTTCCATTGCACCTCCTGCCCCCTGAAACGGTGCCAAGACGTGTCCGGTGGCCCCTGGGCGAGGGTTCGAAGCCCGGAGGCCGAGGAGCCGCCACAGCGCTCCAGACGGGAAGGTGCGCCTTTTTTTCCTTCCGACCACCCCCACTTCCGGTTACTATTGGTTCCGACCCCCTCCCAGTCTGGCTGGCGCGTCGGACACTTCCGGTGTGGACACCGGCTGTCTCCTAACGAGTCCGCGAGGCCGCGCGGTGTGTAAAAGATCCCGGCCTGGGAACAAAGCCTCGCGCCGCCTTTGTTCCGGGCAGCTGGGGTTCCCGCCCCCGCGCCCCCCCAGGCTCTGCAGCGGGGGGCGCGCGCGCGGCCAGAGGATGCGATCGCCGCTGCCACCGCCACCGATGAGGTTTTGATTTTTTTTTTTTTTCCTGTCGCGCCGTTCACGCAGACGCACTGTATGCATGTGGCTATTTTTTTTTTTTTTAATCATAAAAACCCATAACCCTCGTTTCCCGCGCGCCCCGCCCCCCCACGTTGAAAAGTTCGCCTGGTAGTGTCCGAAGCATCTCGCGCAGGTGAATTTTAATGACTGTTCTCTTCCTAGGGTGTCGATGCTTTTTAATTGCAATCGGATTCTTTGATTCTTTTGTTTATTTTTGTCGCGGATAAAAGCTTTCCTCTTTTTGCTCTGTTTGCAAGATCGGCTCTGCTGTGTGTATGCTGGGGGTCCTCGGGGGCTGGCGTTGGGGATGCTCCGGCGCCTGGGATCGGAGCCCGCCTTTCGGGGGGAGAGGGCCCCGAGTTTATGGGGGGTTTCGGGCCGGCCTCCCCCCCGCGCCGTGCGCGAGCTGCAGACGTGGCTTGCAGAGTTCGCGCAGCCCCGCTGCTGGCGTCAGGAGCGCCCCCGGCCCCTGCGTGCACCCCTCTTTCCCCCCTCCACCCCCCTCTTTGGTTTTCTTTTGCGGGTGTCAGTCGCGGGGGGCTGGGGAGGGGGGCTCCTTTGTTTCGCTGCTTTCTTTCCCCGAGAAAACGCTGCTTTGTGCTGGGACACAGCCTTTCACAGCACTTGTCTCTGCCATCTGCTCAGAGCCGTGCTTTCTAATCGCCACCTGGGAGCTCTTTGTCATTTTTTTGCAGATGTGTTTTATTCACGGAGTTAAAAAATAGTTTAGAGTCCTGCTGTGCTAAGGGGGCTGATCGTGAATGCAATCCTGAATTTTATCGTGTCGTTTTTCTGAGTCGTCTTTTTGTGAGATCTGACCGTGCTTGCTCTTAATGCGATTATTTGCACTGATAGATGTTTGGTGTGTTTTGTTTTTAAGATTTAACTTACCATTTTTCCAAGAATAAATGTGTTAAGCTGTTATCATCGTTTTATATGTGATTAGATGTTGTTTGCTAAAATAAGTTTCTGAGAGGGAATTTTTATATCCTGAATTTACATTTTAAAGTGATGTACCATGTAAATCAGATCAAAGCAAATAATAAAGAAATTAATGAAAGAAAGGGCTGAATCAAACAAAAATCCTTTAAAGTTATTACTATTATTGTTGTTGTTATTTGAAGTGATTATTGAAACTGGTAAATTTCTGGTGAGGTTTATTGGGAAAATCTATGAATAGGGGCACAAATAACCAAGATCAGATATTTAAAAAATAGTATCACTCATTACTTTAATAATGCATTAAAATAATTATTTTGATTTTAGGGCCGGGCAAGAATTTCAGGAAGGAGATTAGCGTATTAAGTTAAAAAATCCATATGACATGGTCATATTTCTAGAAACACAGGATCAGAATGACGGGATCAGAAATAAGAAACATACATGTCGGTCTGTTGCATAAGTAATTCTGTAATTAAGAACAATTCTTTATTTTTTTTATTTTTTTTTAAGAACAATTCTTTAAATGAAAGCTTTCAGAAAAAAAAACAGAAAGGCATAATGGTCTATATTTATTATTGAAAGTTCTTGCCAGTACAAAAAGGCAAAGCAAAAAAAAAAAAAAATGTTAGAATTGGAAAATAGTTATTACTAGGAGACAGCAAATAAAATAGAGAATAACTGATAAATCTGTTGTATTTAATAAGCACATTTAGCAAGGACATCAGATAGAAGCTCACTGTACAAGATTAGGCGTATTTCCTGCTATTGTGATTTACAGTCAATGACAGGAAAACATTTAAAATTCATAGCATTTACAGTATTAAAAGCTAACTGTCTTAGGAATTAAGCTAACTCACATTGTGGAACTTGAAATCATTTTTGCTCATGACGGGCTTTCCCACCACGAATATAGGAACCTAGGAATTTGTTCTCTCCTGAAGTCGGAATCTCACCTCTGCTAAATGTATTTGTTAATGGCTTTGTCTTTGACAGTCCCTGAGAGTTTCACAGGAAAAAGACTTGGAGCATACATACCAGGCTTACTTGTATATTCCAGGCTTTGCACAGATTCACAAAATTCAGAGTCCTGACTATAAATGTGTTATTTGTTGTTGTTCTTTTAAAAATATATTTTATTGATTTTTTTTTACAGAGAGGAAGGGAGAGGGATAGAGAGTTAGAAACATCGGTCAGCTGCCTCCCACACACCCCCCTCCCCACTCGGGACGTGTCCGAAGCCAAAGTACATGCCCTTGACTAGAATCGAACCCGGGACCCTTCAATCCGCAGACCAATGCTCTATCCACTGAGCCAAACCAGTTAGGGCATGTAATTTGTTTTAATAGTGCTTTGTTCCCAGCACCGTTTAAATTATCTTCGATCCATCTTTTTTAAATTTTTTTATAAATGGCACCATCCAGTAGAAGTTCTATGGTAATTGTACATACGTGTTGTCCCGTGCAATGGTTACTAACCCCATGTGGCTCTTGAACATTTGAGATGTAGCTAGAATAATTTAGGAGCTGAATTTGTAGTTTTAAATTTTCAGAATTAATTTAAATAGCCACATGGGGCTAGTAGCTATTATACTAGACAGTGAGGTTGCAGGCAGTATTTCACCATTTTATTTCCTCCAAAGGAGGGATCAGGACAGTTTCGTAACCTGGCCAAGGCTATGCTGCTGGCATTGGGGGAGGGGGGGGGGGTGCTGTTTGCTTCCACATTTCCTCCTGTGTGCCTCCTGCTCACATTCATGTCCTAGCACCTCACAGTGAGCTGTATCATCTTGTTTTGTAGGGACAAAGTTTTCTATGCACCATCAGAAACTAAAACGGTATCTCCTGATGATAAATAGTATTTATATGAGATTGGGGCAGTAGAGTAACTGGGTATGCACCTGGAGAGAAATAAGCAAATATTTTCCCAATCCCAAGCAAACCACGATTCTCAAATAATTTTTCTCTGTCATAGTCCATTTTCCTGTCTTGGTCTGTTTGTTTTTTTTTCTGAGCCCTGATATTGTTCTCACAGTCCCTGAGAATACACATCTGGCCAGTTATCTACTTACTTGGTTCAGTTGATTCTCCTTGTCTCCCCCAAAGCGCCGAGGGGGATCCGTTGGCCGAGACTTGACCGAGACAGACTCGCGTACACACTCCGGTCTGCAGGGCTATACGAGATCTCCCGGCTGGTCCTGACATTCCACTTGAGCAGGCTGTGCTAAGCACCGCCCCCCTCCCCATCACCAGCGAGCGAGCGGAGTGACAATGTGTGGGTGGCGGGGGTGGGAGGGAGGGGGTACAGCAATGCACGGGTGAGACCCAGTCCACAAAGCATAACAAAAGCCAGAGAGGCAGGAGACCAGTTCAGACGTGGGCTGTGAGGACGGACCAGAAAGAATCAAAGGGCCCCTCCCTCCCTCCCTCATCTTTTATTCCAGACAGCTGAGCCCCACACGGCCCCTGCTTAAAAAAAAAAAAGAAAAAGAAAGAAAAGAAAAGAAAAGAAAAGAAAAAGAAAAAAAGAAACTCAGAACTGAATAGCATTTTATCCTAGGAAACAGCTACCACCTGCCGGGGCAGTAGATAATAGTTGATCTCTATTGATGTATTTTAATTGAATGTATCGGGGTGGCATTGGTTAAGAAAACTACGGGCTTCAGGCGAATAGTCTATAATACATCATCTGTATACGATGCTTTGTGCTCTCCACCCCCAGTCCAGCCTCCTTCCATTGCCATGTACCCCCCCCCCTTTACCCCCTTCTACCAACCACACACACACCCCCTTCCCTCAGGCAGTCACCACGCTGTTGTCTGTGTCCCCGCGTCTTTTATTCTCTGCTTAATCCCTTTACCCCTTCTCACTCGGCCCCCAGCCCCCTCCCCTCGGACAGCTGCCGGTCTGTATGTTGTAAGAACACACCTGGTCTCACAGCAGGTTCCTCCAGACACGCTCCTGCTTCAGGCCCAGCGTTTGAGTGCTGGGGAGTGGAGTTGGTGGGAGGGGAGGGGAGGGGATTAAAAGCAAGGATCTAGAATCAGACATCAGGGGTTCAAATCCTGAATCCAGGAATTCACCTCGGGCAAGTCGATCACACTCTTTTACCTCATCTGGAAAATAATAATACAGTGGTAATAATGAGTGGTTAGCCTACAAGTTTGCGGTGAGAGCTAAATGAGAGAATCCTTGTAAAATGATCATACCGGTTACAAGGGAGAGTCTTTGAGTTCTCCATAAAGGTTTCTTGTTGGTTTTTTGGGTTTTGTTTTGTGGGTTTTTGGTTTTTTTTTAATCATCCCTAGAATACTGAGACTGAAGTCACTGAAGGTGAATCTTCATTTTTGGCTGTCTGCACGTGGCAGGAATATAGCTACAGATTTTTAAAATATATATATTTTTTTATTTTTTTATTTTTTTACAGAGGAAGGGAGAGGGATAGAGAGTTAGAGACATCGATGAGAGAGAAACGTCAATCAGCTGCCTCCTGCACACCTCCTACAGGGGATGTGCCACAACCAAGGTGCATGCCCTTGTCCGGAATTGAACCCGGGACCTTTCAGTTCGCAGGCTGATGCTCTATCCGCTGAGCCAAACCGTCCAGGGCTAAAAATATTTTTCTACTGATTTCAGAGAAGGGAGAGGGAGAGAGCGATAAAAACATTTATGATGAGAGAGAATCATGGATTGACTGCCTCCTGCACACTCCCTACTGGGATTGGGATGTTCCCTCACCAGGAATTGAACCGTGACCTCCTGGTTCTTGGGTCGATGCTCAACCCCTGAGCCACACCGGCCAGGCAATAAAAACACACTTTTTAAAACCCATTACGGCCAAAACCGGTGTGGCTCAGTGCATAAAGCATCGGCCTGTGGACTGAAGGGTCCCAGGTTCGATTCCGGTCAAGGGCATGGACCTCGGTTGTGGGCACATTCCCAGTAGGGAGTGTGCAGGAGGGAGGCAGCTTATTGGTGCTTCTCCCTCATCGATGTTTCTAACTCTCTATCCCTCTCCCTTCCTCTCTGTAAAAAATCAATAAAATATTTAAATAAAAAAAAGACATTACATTATCCTCTTTCGTAAAAGGGTCCTGCTGTCCTTAACAAGTGCCATGAATGACTTTTGTCTTTAACTGCTCAGGTGCCTGCAATAACTCAGGATCCTATTCATCATCCTTGGACCCTCCAGCCCTCAAAACCCGGGACACCTGGGGAGCCTGCATCCACTCCTGGCTGATTGATAAATGGAGACTCCTCAGCCAGTACGCCCGTGACAGCCCCTCCTCGCAAGGTAAGGAAGGAGTCTGACGCCTGTGATTCTGAAATGCGCTCCGGAGCTGGGCTGCACACACCCGGCTTCCTGAGAAAGCTTCCCAATTGGCCGGAAGTTCTCCTTCCTGGATTCTCCTCCAGAAAGTTCTCAGTCCACTCAATTCGCCATCCTGGACCCCAGCCCATTTCATGCTCCACTCACTCTGTCCTCCTCCCTTTAAAAAAAAAAAAAATGTATATATTGATTTTAGAGAGGGACGAAGACGGAGAGAGGGATAGATACATCCAAGAGGAGAGAGAATCATGGATCGGCTTGCCCCCTGCACACCCCACGCTGGGGATGGAGCCTGCAACCTGGGCATGTGTGTGCCCTTGACGGGAATCGAACCCAGGACCCTTCAGTCCGCAGGCCGACGCTCTTCTCTCCTGAGCCACGCCGGCCAGGGCCCAGCTCCTCCCTGGTGGCATGGTTTTTGCAGAGGGCGATGGGAACTTCGGCGGCGCTGGGGGAAACGGAAGGGTTCCCGGCTGGGAGCACAAAGGGTTAGTTGTTGGAGAGGCCGGGGCTGGGCGCATGCGCTCTCTGCTCTGCTCCGCGCCAGCTCAGCATGCCGCGGGGAGGGGGGGGTCGGGAGGGGGGTCCGCACCCCCATCTCGCCGCGCTGCCCCGACCCTCTCCCTTGGGCGCCCGCGGGACCTAAGACCCAGGCCCGCTCGGAGCACCGCTGGGCACAAGGCACCTTCGGAGCAGGGTCGGTTTGACTTCCCGGGACCGTGAAAGGGAGACCGGAGCGGAGAAGCCTGGGACCGGGGCTGCCGGGACTACATTTCCCACAATGCCCCGGGAGCAGCCCTTCCGGTGTCTCGGCTGGCTGGGCGCTGGCTGGGCGCTGCCTGGGCTCTGGCTGGGCTCTGGCTGGACTCTGGCTCCGCCTGGTGGCTGGTCCTAGCTCCAGCGGGTGATGCTAGTTGTACAAGTGCAATTGCCTCTTTAATACCTGAAATCCCCTTATTTTGTGCCCTAACTGGTGTGGTTCCGTGGATAGAGCGTCGGCTTGCGGACTGAAAGGTCTCAGGTTCGATTCTGGTCAAGTGCATGCACTTTGGTTGCAGACACATCCCCAGTAGGGAGTGTGCAGGAGGCATCTGATTAATGATTCTCTCTCATCGATGCTTCTATAACTCTATCACTCTCCCTTCCTCTCTGTAAAAAATTAATAAAATATATATTTTTAAAAATGAAATCCCCTTATTTTAACCCCTGTTGAGGGAAGACTGAAGATAGGAAATTATATAAAATGGAGTCCCTTTAGCCAAGCCGCCGAAATTATTAACACTGTGAAGGCAAGCCCCCCTTCTTAATCTAACGAGCCTGGGAAATAAAGCTCAATTAGAACTTTGCAGTCCATCCTCCACGTCTCTTAAAATGCTTTTCTCTGAGGGGTGCCTGGCCCTGCAGGTCGTAGATATTTCCCAGGATAAAATGCTATTAAGTTCTGAGTTTCTTTTTTTAAATTATATTTTTATCCAGAGAGGAAGGGAGAGGGGAAAAGGGGCATCAATAATGATAATCAAGCATCAGCTGCCTCCTGTACCTCCCACAACCCGGGCATGGGCCCTGACCGGGAATGGAAGGAACCATAACCTCCTGGTTCATAGGTTGATGCTCAACCACTGAGCCACACTGGCCGGGCAAATTCTGAATTTCTTATATTCAGAAATACCTCTTAGTGGAAGTTGGTGCCTGTCTGGTTCTGCCTCAACTGCTACTGAAAGAAATGACATGCCCAAACAAAGTTTCCGAGGGGCAGGGTGTCTCTCCTCAGCTGCTCTCGGGAAGTGCTAACATCTGCTGTTTTGAATCCTAGTTATCCCAGATGGGCATCGTAGAGACTCGGGGGATCCATCACTTCTGGGCTAAACTGTCCTTCTTAGAGGGAGGTCTAGTCAACTGTGAAATAGCCACGAGGGATAATGCATTGGCTGTCTTTCCCGAGCCCAGCGGGAGAAGCCCTCGTAGGACATAAATCTCGGCTGGGATGGGACTGTCTGAAATGAGGACAAGCAAGAAAGATTTCCAGATCAGGGGCTGTGACATCCGGCAGGCACCTGACCTTTCTGAAAATAGGAACGATCGATAAAGCTTATCTGAAGTGGGGATTCATGAACACCAGTGTGCCTTTTGCCGTCAGAGGGGGGTAGTAGCCAGTATTTTTCCAGATGGAATTCTATATATCTTGTCGGCTGCTTCAGCCTCCTGGGAGTTAAATGGCTCGGGTGCTCTGGGACTGGGAGAGGACAGCATATTTTAGCACAATATGAGAGAGCATGTAAGTGGAATAGAACTCCTTTCACCAGTCAAAATAAAAGTTGATCATTTTGTACGTGCATATATGTGTCTACATATCAGTTGATATGTTTACGTAATGATAAGGACAAACCAGAACACGGTAACTTCTTTTTTATTTTTTTTTATCTTTGGAAAAAGCAAAATTGACTTTGGCAACCGGTGGCAATTAGTGAGTCATGTGTGTGAGTCTTGCTGAGTGATTACATTTATTTTAATTAGCTCAGTATTGTGGGGCATCTCCCAACATCGTTTTGACTGCCATTTACTGGCTGGGAGGCCTTGATTAAGTTAGCCAATTTTTATGTGTTCTGGTTTGCTTCTCTGTCATCTGGAAATATATCATCTATTCAAAAGGTTATGAAGAAGGTTTGAGACAAAACGCACTTTGTATAGTATCTGGTATGAACTGTTCCAGAAATAAGTGGTAACTTTCAAAAGTACTTTAAAAAAAAATAAATACACATACACAGAGAGGGTGTAGCCAGATTGTTATGATCTCTGAACACATAATAATCTGGCCACTCAGTGTGTATGTGTGTGTGTGAGAGAGAGGGGGTGGGGGGGGAGAGGATTAGTTGAGGGGAGTGTTGACTTGCAGATATTCATGTTATTGTGATTATTTGATACTAATATGAATAAAGCCTGAGAAATTTGAAGGCATTCATGGATAACAAAACAGAAATAGAGCCAAACATATAAAGGCATTTAGCTTACAAAAAGGTGGCATTTTGAACAGGTGGGGTAAGGATTGTAACTGTACCGCCAAAATGTAGGTTATCTATTTTACTGCACAAGTGACTGACCATTTAGGGAAAAAAATAATCGCATCTTTACCTCCATTACCTGCAACCAATGAATTCCAGGGAGTTAGAAGATGTAAACAAATGGAACCCTAAGGATTTAGAAGAAAATATGAGTAAGTTTATTTATAATCTCAGAATGGGGAAGGTCTTTTAAAACTAGAACCAAACTCCCGGATCTACAAAGGAAAAGATGATACATTGACAACATGAAACTTTACACTTCCTATATGCCAATCAATCGATAACATCAAAAGACAAATAAACAAATAAAAACATTTCAAGACGTAAGACGGCAAGATTCCCAAGTGCACAGGCAAATTAAGACAACGGCTGCTGCTTTCAGGCATTCACTTTTCTTACCACACGTCCTCCTCCTCCTTACTGCATCTGTAAACGGCAGAGTAGTTACTGGGATGGTCAAAATACAAGCTATTTTGTCCACTTGTCTATGTTTTTCTCTACAGAATACAAAACCACAAAGGCTGTTTTCAAAATCAAATTTGTAGTAGGGATCAGTTTTCAGATAGCAAGAAGAAATGAAGTGTTTTGTGTGTTTTTTTCTTTCTTAATCCTCACTCAAGGATATGTTTTCCATTGATCTTTGTCTTGTTTTAAGAGACAATGGAGGGAAGGAAGGGGAGGAGACGAGGGAGAGAAACATCAATGTGAGAGAGATGTTTACACCCTGACCAGGGACTGGGGAATCGAGCCTGCCACTGAGGTATGTGCTCTTGACCTGGAATCAAATCCCAGATCCTTCAGTCTGAGGACTGTTGCTCTACCCACTGAACCAAACTGGTCAGGGCTGAAGCATTCTCTTTATACATCAAAACACTCTACTTGTTTCTAAAGGTACTTTAGTAAAAGAGACACAGAGAGAGAAAGGAAATACTGTGTGTTGTTTGTCACATGTAAAATGGGTGAACTCTTGAGGATGGTGTGATTTGGGCTGCTCTTTTATCCCTTTTGTTGTAAACAACGTGTCCGTTCTGAGCAGGTGCACACGTACCGACACACACACACAAACACACAGCATGTGCAAGCCATCATCCCTGGTGAAAAGCAGTCTATGTGCATCACCCAGCAAGGAGTGAAATAAATGGCTGGAAACACTTAAGCAGTTTCTTTTGCTCTGAAAAATCAAATCTCTGCTCCTGATGGCTCCGTCTCGAGGGTTAGAAGCAAATTAAAGACCCTGAAAGTGGGGGAGAGAAGGGCTGAAAGCCTTTGGGCTCTGAGAGTTACTGGATGAGACAGCAGAACGGGCGATATTGTCTTGAGTCTCCCTCTGATATTAAAGAATAAGAACTATGGGAAGAAGCGACGTGACTGCTGTCAGCTAGATCATCTAAGCCAGCGGTCGCCAACCTCTCTGCCGTCTCTCCCTGGGAATGAAAGCTGAATCGCCATAAACCAGCGGGTCAGGTTCCTAGGCTTAGTTGGACGTCCCCTCCCCAGTCAGGGGTGGGGATGGAGGGCGTGTGGCTTATTCTCTCGCGTCCCAGGCGAGGGCTGTGCACAGGCAGAAGCGGGCGGGGTGCTCACGTGAGCCTGGCAGTGAGGGACGTGCAGGCGGCATGCAGTACCAGCCCGAGGGCCCCCGCAGCTGTCCCGGCCTCCAGGGCTCACGGAGCAGGGACCAGACCCGGGACCTGTCAGGGGTCCCGCTGACCTGAGGGGTGCTCCAGAGATGTCCAGCTGAAAGGATTAAAAAAACAAACAAAAAAAAAAAAAAAACAACGTGCTGACTGGCATCCTAAGACGCCTTGAGTGAGCGTTTCCAGGACACGTAACCATGGGCCTGACAGCCCCCGGCCCCCCGCCCCCAACCCCTCGCGTCCCCCGCAGCCTGGCACTGGCACCCGCTAGGCAAAGTCCTTGGACACGGCCTCCACGAAGTTGGGCGCGGACATGAGGATGCCGATGGTGCAGAGGATGGTGAAGACGGAGAAGGCCATGAGGCACAGGCGGTCCACCACGCAGGCGGCGAACTGCCACTCGCTGCGCACCGCCTCGCTCTCGTCCTGGCCGCGGAAGCGGTTGGCCAGGTAGCGCACCTCCTCCAGGATCTTGGCCAGGTCCGGGTCGCCCTCGGGGGGCGGCCCGCCGTGCAGCAGGTGCTCCTCGTGCAGGTGGGCGGGGGAGCAGGCCAGGCGGCCGCACACCACCCCGGAGTCCGGGGTCGGGGCGCAGTGCACGGCGCCGTCCAGGCCGCGGAAGCCGATGTAGAGCAGGTTGCCGCCGTTGGCGGTGGCGGGCGGCGCGGCCACGGCGCTCAGCTCCACGCTGGCCAGGCTGCAGCGGCGGGCGCGGTGCTGGCAGGCCGGGCGCACCTTGTCCTCCCCCGGCGGCTTCATGCGCAGGAACCACGCGCACCAGTTCAGGAGGATGACCCTGGTCTGGGGGACACGGTGGGGAATTAGGGGCGGCGGCCCCATCCCCAAACACCAGCCCTGCCCCGTGCGGCTCAGGTGGAGCGTCCGCCTAGGAACCAGGAGGTCGCGGTTCAAGTCCCGGGTTCTGGGCTCCATCCCCTGTAGGGGGGCCGTGCAGGAGGCAGCCGACCCATGATCCTCTGTCCTCGCGGATGTTTTTCTCTCTCTCCCTTCCTCTCTGAAATCAATAACCAATATATTTTTAAAGATTAAGTACGTGAGCCCGCGCGCGCCGCCCCCCCCCCCCCAGTTCCGCAGCTGCAGGGGGAGCGGAGGGAGGGACGCACCCACTTGGGCATCTGGCCGCCGTCGGGGTCGTGGTGGTGGTACTGCAGCACAATCACCGTGACGACCACGGACAGGCCCACGATGATCATGGTGCTGGCAAAGTACTGGGCTGTGGAGAGAGGCAGGCGGTGAGGCCGGCGCGGGGGGGCGGGCCCAGGAGGCCAGGCCTTAGCTCTGTCCGGGCCCAAACGCGTGTCCTCCGGCGAGTGGCCTGGGAAAGAGCTGCTGAGGATGGCGGTGCGCGCCTTCCCGTTGGGAGGGAGGTGCTTGGGGGGGGGGGGGGCGGGGGGCGTGGTTCACAGCGAACACAGTGACTCTCTAACGCTACAGTCTCTGGCTCCGGAACCTCCAGAATAAGCACGAAGGGGAGGGAGGGAGGGAGGGAGGAAGGGGCCGTGTCAGCATCTTAGAGCCAAACTGCAAAGCTGGGCTCTCCACCCCTCACCCATGCCCGGGTGAGCAGAGGCCATGGCCGCCGACGTTACCGTGAGACAGGGCCCCACGGCAGAGCCGGGCACCGGGCTCCGTGGCCGTGCCGGGAAGCCTCACCTATCAGGGGCACCGAGTCGGACGTCGCAGGCATGATCTCGGCCACCAGCAGCATGAAGACCGTGAGGGAGAGCAGCACAGTTATCCCTGCGGCAGACAGAGGGCCTGAGGCAGACCGGCCACAGACTCACTCCCCCCGGCAGGGCCCTGCCCTGAGGCTCTGAGCACTGGGGGGGGGGGGGGGGGGCATGTGGCCTAAGGCCTTCCTGAACACGGGGCCCGGTTTTCTGTGCTTCTCTGGGGACAGTCACATCCTGTACCCGCGTTCCAGAGAAGCCCCGGGTGGAGGCAGATTTAGGCGCCAGAACTTTAGAACAAGACAAGATGCATCTGTGACGTGAGTGCCGGTATCTCATCTTATTTCATTCGTAGGGAGAGGCCTCGTGAGGCGGGAAACAGCCAGTCCGGCCCGCGTGCCTCAGGGGTTCAGCGTCAACTTTGAACCAGGAGATCACGGTTCCGTTTCCGGTCGGGGCACGTGCCCAGGGTTTTGGGCTCCCTCCCCAGAAGGGGGCGTGCAGGAGGCAGCAGATCCATGATTCTCTCTCATCACTGATGCTCCCACCTCTCTCTCCTCTCCCTTCCTCTCTGAAGTCAATAAAAGGATATATACTTAAAAACAAAAAAGCAGAATGGGGTGGCGGAGGGGAGAAACCTTAGGCTCCCAGGGGAGAACTGGCCCCTTCCTGGGTGTTCCCACCCTCCTTGTGGGATCAGAGGCTGCTAGGGTGTCTCCTGAGGGCTTGGTATCCTGACTCTGTGGTGATCTCAGGAGCCTGCGTCCTCAGGGAGACTGACGTCACAGGCCCCGCCCCCAGCACCTGCGGGCGCTGTCCGCGGTGCTGATCCCCCCGGCAGCGCCCTCCCCTGTCCGGTCCCGTCTTCCCAGGGAAGGCGGGCACGCACTCACCCAGGGAGATCTTCTCCCCGGAGTCGGCGGGCAGCAGGAAGACCAGCAGGGCCAGCGCGGAGATGAGCACGCAGGGGATGAGCAGGTTGAGGCCGTAGTAGAGGGTGCGGCGGCGGATGGTCACCGTGAAGGTGACGTCGGGGTACGGCTCCTTGCAGCACTCGTAGAACCTCTCGCTGCGCTTGCCCGGGATGCCTCGGCGGGGACGGGGAGGAAGGAGACTACGTCACCTGCTTGTTCGTTTGAACGCGTGGCACGCACGCACGCCCAGCCGTGGCGTTTATGACAATATATATATATATATATATATATATATATATATATATATATATATATATATATATATACATACACACACACACACACACACACACACAATATATATATGTATATGTATATATTGGGGCCTGGCCGGTGTGGCACAGTGGTGGAGTGTGGACCTGTGAACCAGGAGGCCACGGCTCCATTCCCTGGGTTGAGGGCTCGATGCCCAGTAGGGGCTGTGCAGGAAGCAGACGATCAATGATTCCCTCTCATCATTGATGTTCCTACCCACCTCCCAACCCCCGAAATCAAGGAAAAAAATATATTAAAAAAAAACAAACGGGTAACTGGTGTCTGCATGAACACTTCCTGGTTTACCAAAGTTCTTTAGGGGTATATTAGTGATATTTGAACAGCTCAGCAGGGTTTTTTGATGGACTGGAATTACATGGGCTATAGACTGGATGTCTGTGTCCTCCCAAAAACATTCATAGGTGGAAACCTAACCCCTAACGTGATGGCGCCAGGAGGCAGGGCCTTTGAGAGGCCATTGGGTCAGACGGGTGCAGCCCTCAGGCGTGGGATTAGTGCCCTTGTACGGGAGGCCCCTCTGCCACTGAGACACAGTGAGGAGGCTGCTGTCCGTGCTAGGAAGCTGCCCTCGCCAGACACCAGATCTGCCAGACACCAGATCGTCCTCGGCTGTGCACGCCCAGGCTCCAGGGCTGTGAGAAAAAAATGTCTGCTGGTTACGTGCCACCCAGATGGACTGAGCGCCATGACTGAAATAACACATGGTGAACTTTACACCGGTATAATGCAATTTGCTGCTGCCCAACATGACTGGAGGAACAGAGGATTTGAAGATGTACAGACGCCTATCCTAGCGCCGGCCCCTTTAAATGTTTATCACCAAGGTCCCAGGAAGCACTGAATCTTCTCGTCGCCCTGGCATCTAACCCTCCAGCTCCCGATGAATCATGGGAGTGCCGCCGGGTGCTGTAAACACTCCAGGAAGCAGTGGAAAATCCCCGACTGTCAGCAAGCCCCGGAACAGGGCCGCCATCTCCCGGACGGCGAGCCCCAGGCCGCAGGCTCACCTACGAGGTCCCACTCTCCATTGGGGATGTAGCCGCTGACGTCCGCCTCCTGCATCTGGAGGTCCAGGGACCAGCCCCCGTAGGACCAGGACCCGAACTTGAGCTTGCACTGCTGCACGTCGAACGGGAACCAGCGCACGTCGATGTAGCAGGAGCTCTTGAATATGCCTGCAAGGGCCAGAGGGCCACAGCCCGTCAGGGCACAAGGGGAGCCAGCGAGGCGTGCCCCACACCCACAGCGGCCTCCCAGCCGGCAGCATCCCTCACAGCAGGGAGAGCGCGCCTGGGGGCCCCCGCCCGGAGCTCAGGACTGGCTCCCGGCTTGTGGGAGCAGCAGGACGGACGCCCCTCACTCCGCCTGACTCTGCAGGGGCACCGAGGGCCCAGCCTCACCTGGGGGGAGGTACTGGCAGTGCCCGGAAGAGTTCACCAGCACGTTGGTGTGGAACGTGGCATCAAACCGCTCGTCGGCACTGGGAACGGGAAAAGGTTCCGTGAGCTGGCGCTGCCCCCGGTGCCCCCGGCTGTCATGACCATATCCAGGCAGCTCTGAGGGGCTGCCATTGTCCCCGGGCCCCGGGTCTGAGCGCACCTTACGCGGCCGGCCCGGGGGACGGGTTCCCAGGGGCCACCGTCCACCCCCATTTCATAGAGGCTGAGAGGGAGAAGAGACATCGATGCAAAACAGCCGTCAGGTGCCTCCCGTACCAGCCCCCTCCTGGGGACTGAACCAAAAGTAGGTGCGTGCCCTGACCGGGAATCGAACCCGTAAGCTTTAGAATATGTTTTTTTTTAAGACCACAACGTTTCCTTTTATATCTAAAAATATTTCATAAAGCCGAAACCAGTTTGGGACTGAGGGGTCCCAGGTTCAATTCCAGTCAAGGGCATGTTACCTTGGTTGTGGGCACATCCCCATGGGGGGCGTGCAGGAGGCAGCTGATGGATGTTTCTCTCTCATCAATGTTTCTAACTCTCTATCCCTCTCTCTTCCTCTCTGTAAAAAAAAAAAAAAAATCAATTAAAATATATTTTAAAAAATAAAAATAGCCAAGACCAGATTGGCTCAGTGGATAGAGCGTCAGCCTGCAGACTGAAGGATCCCGGGTTCGATTCCGGTCAAGGACATGTACGTTGGTTGCAGGCACATCCCCAGTAGGGGGTGTGCAGGAGGCAGCTGGTCAATGTTTCTCTCTCACGTTTCTAGCTCTCTATCCTTTTCCCTTCCTCTCTGTGGAAAATCAATAAAATATATATTTTTTTAAAGTTTCAAAAAAATAAATAAAATAAAAAATAAAAAAAAATTCATAAAAACCCAAACACTCCCCCGAGGCTGATGTAGCCACCCGCACAGCACAGCTCAGGGCCCAGCCGTCCTGCCTTGGGCTGCTGATCCCCAGCACCAGCCAGGCCTCTCCTCCGCCAGACGGGGGAGACGTGACTAGCCGTACCCCCCACCCCCACCCCCAGCTGCGTTCAGGAAACCCTGGGACCGCAGGCTCAGGTAGCGCGGAAGGAAGCAATCAAGAAACGCCTGGCTCAGCACCTGGCAGGCCTGCCTTCTTGGCAGCCGCCTTCTCCGCGGGCTGCCCGGCCAGCTGGCTGGCAGCACCGGCCGCCACTGCCAGGGAAAAAAAGCAGCCCGCCCCACAGGACAGACGGCTGGTCTGCAGCAACCGGCCTCTTTTAAAAAATCCTATATACGTTTCCTGATTTCAGAGGAAGGGAGAGGGGGAGAGAGAGACATCCATGATGAGAGAAGCATGGATCGGCTGCCTCCTGGGGGTTGACCCAAAACCCGGGCGTGGGTCCTGACCCGGGCTCAAACGAGAGCCTCTGGGCACCTGGGTTGATGCTCCCTAACTGACCGCACTGGCCGGTGGAGGTCCCTCTCTCTAAAACATGTTTCGCTCTTTGTCACTTCCTCGGCCTCACTGCACCCAGATGCTCTGCATTTGCTACTCGGGTTAGCCCCACTGCTTCTAGAAACTGACCCGCCTGGGCACCAACCAGGCGGCCTTGGGTTACAGACGAACCCCTCGCTTCCCTGCCTTCTCAGAGGCCCTTCACAATGCCCAGTGGGAGCGCTGGTCCAAACTGTAGATACAAGTCCAGGCACACCCACGCAATGCACACACGCACGCACGCTGACCACCAGACAAAGGGGCAAGTGGCAGTGGCTCCCCCCCCCCCCCGGGCTCACCTGTTGTACAGGAGGATGTCCGGCTTCCAGATCTGTCCGTCGGGAAAGCGCACAGTCGCCACGCCTGGGTACTCCGACGTGTTCCACTGCAGGTAGTGATCTGTCCAAGACTGACACGCACAGTGCCGTCAGGAGCACGTATGTCCCCGGCCCCCGAAACTGGCCTAGGACACCACCAGGAGGTCACAGTTCGATTCCCGGTCAGGGCTCATGCCCGGGTTGTGGGCTCCATCCCCAGTAGGGGCCGTGCAGGAGACAGCCCACCCATGGTTCTCGCTCATCATGGATGCTTCTGCCTCCCTCTCCCTTCCTTTCTGAAATCAACTTTAAAGGGGGGGGGGGGGGGAGAGAAAGAAAGAAACGTCACCTTTAACTACGGATTGCTAGTGTGGCCCCCAGCAAGCCATGCGCTCGCTTGTCTAGGAGCCCAATGGGAAGTGACAGAGTTCAGAAATGAACCAGAGAAACGCGTTAGAAATGCGGTTGCCCTGGCCGGTGAGTCTCAATGGATAGAGTGTTGGCCTGCGGTACAGAAGGGTCCTGGGTTCAATTCTGGTCAAGAGTACATGCTCAGGTGGAGGGCTTGATTCCCAGTAGGGCGGGGGCGGGGTGTGCAGGAGGCAGCCAATCCATAATTCTCGCTCATCATGGATGTCTCTCTCTCCCCCGCTTCCTCTCTGAAATCAATACAAATATATTTTAAAAGAAAGAAATGTGATTTAAAGCCTAGCTATCAGGCCCACAGTTAGAGTCAGGAGAAAAGAAAGAACAGAGACTATTATCAATATAAGGCAGCTTGGAAACCGAGAACCAAGAATGACCGACATTGCACACTGGGAGAAGACAGAAATTTTTTCCTGACTCGGTGACAAATGTCCCGTTCTCAAAGGAGCCCCGGGGAGCATGTGAGTGGCCAGAATGTCCCTCAGAAAGGAAACGGTGCCTGCGCTGCTTCTCCTGGGTCAAACCAGATGATGCCTGACAGGCCCTCCGAAGCAATAAACTAAGCCAGAGAGCAAATCACCCCCCCCCCCCGCTCCCCGCCCTCGCTTCCTCCAAGGACCAGAACGAGGCAAATATGACATCAGCTGCCTACCCCTCCTCCGGGCCAAGTCACCGGAATGCCGGACGGAAGCAAGGGCGAGGAGGACGATGGAAAGGCAAGATCCTACCGGCTGGTCAGGAAGAACTCATTGTGCTCTCGCTGTTCGCCTTCCTGCCTCTGTCCTCGGGAAGCACAGAAACGTGGAGCACCTGCAGGAGCTTCCGCTGGGGGGCCCAGGCGTCCAGGAGGTGGACGTAGATGTGGGAGCAGGAATTCAGCAACGTGAGACCCCAGGAGCCCCATTTCCTGTTCCCATGTCCACCCTCCCTCAGAACCCCGGCCTTCCACTGCTCTTGTATCTGTAGTGTATTTTTTAAAAATATATTGTATTGATTTTAGAGAGAAGGGAAGGAGGAGAGAGGGGGAGGGAGGGGGACATCGATGGGCTGCCTCTTGCACTCCCCCTTCTGGGGGAGCAAGCCCACAACCCTGGCCTGTGCCCTGACCGGGAATTGAACTGGTGACCTCTAGGTTCATCAGTCGACACTCAGCCACTGAGCCACTGCTGGCCGGGCTTTAGCCTTCCTTTACACTGCGCATTGCCCAGCCTGATGGGAAGTGGCTTGGGAGCAGCTGAATAAGTAAAGGCGATGACAGGGATGAGCTTTAAAGCAAACGGAGCGGAGGATGCCTTCATCAGAACCGAGCTGTGCCTGAGAGAGCCCAGGTCTCCGGGACTCCTCCAAGCAGGGAGGGTGTGCGTTTATGGACTCAAACGGTGCCTGACCATCCAGCTATGGGCTTCTCCTGACAATCAGCACCCTTCCGCTCAAATCGCCAAATCTTTCCCTTTTAATCCTCACTCGAGGATGTTTTCATTGACTTTTTTTTACAGGGAGAGGAAGGGGAAAGGAGGGGAGAGAGCGAGAAGCACCGATGGGAGAGAGAAACATCAATCAGTTGCCTCCCATGCACACCCAGACCAGGGATGAAACCCACAACCTAAGGAGGTGTCCTGTCTGAGAATCGAACCTGCAACCATTTGGTGTCCAGGATGGCGGGCCTGGCTTTTCTCCCAGGACCTCTGCTGCCCCTACCGTCCACACACGAGCCTCTCAGAAGCCAGGGCAGGGCCATCCGAGGGCGGGGCCTGCCCTGGTCTCCACTTACCATCTGCAGCCAGATGTTGGTGGTGAGGACCTGGTTCTTCTCGTCCTGGAAGGGGAAAAGGAGAGATTGTGACTGGAGGATACGGTTTGCAAAAGGGCCTGCCCCGCCGCTCTGAGAGCAGCCCGGTTCCTGGGACTGCGGGGACGGGTGGGAAGTGGCAGGCGCCAGAGTCCAGCTGCCCTCTTCACTCGGAGGTAACACGCATTTATCACCGAGCCCTTACGAAAGGCTGAAAGTACAAATAGAAAATGAAAACCCTGCCCTCACCAGTGTGGCTCAGTGGATAGAGCGTCGGCCTTCGGACAGAAGGGCCCCAGGTTCGATTCCGGTCAAGGGCATGTACCTTGGTTGCAGGCACATCCCCGTGGTGGTTGTGCAGGAGGCAGGTGAATCGATGTTTCTCTCTCATCGATGTTTCTAACTCTCTGTCCCTCTCTCTTCCTCTCTGTAAAAGGTCAATAAAATATATATTTTTTTAAAAGAAAAATGAAAACCCTGCTACCCCACCACATGGAGGTGGCACCTGCTAATGGGTTAGCTTATTGTTCTATTTTAAAAAATAATTTATATAACTAGAAAATTAAAATGGGCACAAAGTCCAATATTTTAAAAAAACAAACAAACAAAAAAACCTCCCCCAAGTATAAGTTTATTGATTTTAGAGAGACGGAGGGACAGGGAGAGAGAAATATCCATGATGATAGAGAATCAGGGATTGCCCGCCTCCTGCACACCCCCTACTGGGGATGGAGCCCACAACCCTGGGCATGTGGCCTGACCGGGAATCGAACCCTGAGCTCGTGGTTCCTACGTGGACGCTCGACCGCTGAGCTGGGCAAGGACTTGTTCTTTGGAATGGACTTCGAGGGCCAGCCGGAGTTCCGAACAGGTGGCCTGCTCTCGTTAATTGCATCACGCCTGTCTGCTCGGGAAAATGCTTCTGCGGTTTGGGAGTCTGATTGCTACCGATCTAATTAAAAGGCTTTCTTCTTCCCAGCACCCCGCCTGAAACCTCATTACAGCGGAGCGGGCTTTCTGCGGAGCGCACAGCGTGGGGCCGAGCCGGCATCTCAACTGCATCAGCTCGGCGCAGCCAGCCAGCCAGCCAGCGCCCACTGTCGCGGTGCCAGGTAGGGACGCCTCCAGGGGACAAGCTCACGGGACCGGCAGGCGGGCTGCCGTCTGCATCCCGGAGTGGGTCCCCGGCCTGCCCTCCCCGTCCACTCGCTGGCGCAGCCTCTCGGCTCTCTGTCTGCTCCATGACAAGGTGTCAGAGCTCCTTCTCGCCCCACCCCCCAGTGCAGTACCCCCTCTTTCCTCCCCAGATTCCCACGCCGAAAGGTCACCCTCAACGGTGAGGGTATTTGAGGCGGGACCTTTGCCCGGTGATTAGCTCAGAAGGGTGCGGCCCTTGTGACTGGGATTAGTGCCCTCACCAAAGGGATCCTGGGCTCTGGCCGATGCGGCTCGGTGGGTGGTTGAGCATTGACCTGTGAACCGGGAGGTCACGGTTGGATTCCCAGACAAGGCACATGCCCAGGGGGCCTGCTTGATTCCCAGTAGGGGGCATGAAGGAGGCAGCCGATCAATGATTCTCTCTTTATCATTGATGTTTCTCTCTCTCCCTCTCCCTTCCTCTCTGAAATAAATAAAAATATGTTTTAAATAAATAAATAAATAAATACATGGGACTTGGGTTTCAGGGGTCTTCAAACTTCTCTCATTATGAGAATCACCTGGTGGAGTTGTTAAAACACAGATTCCCGGATCCCAACTATAAGAAGTGCTATCAGGAATCTGTGTTTTAACACCTCCACCAGGTGATTCTCATAATGAGAGAAGTTTGAAGACCCCTGGGTTATATCCATCCATTCATCCACTCATTCATCCACTCATCCACTCATCCATTCATTCACCCACTCATTTATTATTCACTCACTCATTATTCGCACATCCATTCAATCTTCCAGCCATTCATTCACTCATTCATCCCCTCGCTCATTCACTATTCATTCATTCATCCACTCATTCATTGTTCACTCATTCATACATTCACTCGCTCATCGGTTATTCGCTCATTCATTCACTAATTCACTAGCATTCATGCAATGAATATTGATGGAGCACTTCCTGTTTGAGGCATTTATGCCAGGATGACAGGTACAGGCACTCTAAACGGACATGGTCTCTGAGCTCTGTGGGGTCGGGGGTCACACAATTCAGCGTGATACGTAACCTCAAGTAGTGACAGGCCCTGGAGACCGGAGAGGACAGAGGCAGGCTTTCCCTGGGCTGCGGCAGGGGGCGGGGAGAGGGGGGAAGAGACCAGGAGCAGAGAGCCCTGTGGATGAGCCTCCCGTACACAGCTACGATCCAGGAAGCAGGCTCGTGACGTCTAACAACTACAAAAAATGCTGACTTCACCGCTCTCCTGGGAGAGCAGCTGAGAGACTCTGAGTCCCAGGCCAGCGACTGGGGCCGTGTGTGCTGCACAGACACCGAGGGAACCCTCTTTCTTCCGTGTCCGTCACCGCGGTGGGCCGTGTCGGACATGGCGGGCAGCCGTGTCTCGTGGCTCAAACGGCAGATTACAGACCGCGTCTCGGCCCTCACCCTGAGCCGTGGGCCGGGCCAGGAGCGTGGCTTAAGCACCACACCAGCCTGGCTCCGTGGCTGAGCGCCCGCCTGCGAACCAGGAGGTCGCGGTTTGATTCCCGGTCGGGGCACGTGCCCAGGATGTGGGCTCTGCCCCAGGAGGGGGCGTGCAGGAGGCGGTCGATTCGTAAGTCTCTCATCATAGATGTTTTTCTCTCTCTCCCTCTCCCCGCCTCTCTGAAATCAGTAAAGATACATTAAAACAACTGTGCTTAAGCAGCTCCCTCCCTCTTGACCACGTGCTCCCTGCAGAGCACCCGGCAGGACCGAGACACACACAGTTACTGTGGGGGCGCCCCCACCGCCCCCCTGACTGAACGGGAGCAGTGGCGGTACTGACTGCCGCGTGCGTGTGCGTGCGTGTGCGTGCGTGTGTGTGTGTGTGTGCACGTGAGAGAGAGAGAGAGAGATGTTGAGATAAATGCACTCTATTTAAGGTTCGGCCGTTATTTTCAGGGTCTCACTTGCTGACATCCCCAGGATGACAGGCACAGGGGAGGACCTCGTGCTTCATTTTTTCTACCGATCGCCTGCCTTTGCCTTTCTGATGGGAAGGAGTCGGCTTCTTATTCTGAACGTAAATTTTTTTTTGTCAGCTCTAAATATCTCGCTGACTCAGGGAAAAACACCCTCTCCACGTTCTCCTCTTTAAACCGGGGGGAGGGAGAGAAGAGGAATGAGGAAGAAGGAGTAATTCTCGCTCTAAACGCCAGAGTGCTACGCAGATGGGGTTCATATTACCCAGCGGGTTTCCGTGCCAACGGGAATGTAGACAGTGAGATGGATGGCCACAGTTTCTCCCGACACCTGCACAGAAGCAGGGGGAAGGCGGCGGCGGAGCCGCAGAGCCCCGGGGAGCCAGGCCGCCCCCTCGCTGCGGGAGAATAATGGCCGTGGAAATGCAAGACAGCACTTTACACATTACCAGGGGAGCCGTACGCCACGGCCGATGCACAGCTCTTCCAGAAGATCGATTTCAAAAAGCATTAGATGCTTAAATCAAAATGCATTTTTAAAAATATTTTAAATACGTTTTTATGGACTTCAGAGGGAGGGAGGGAGAGGGAGAGAGAGATGGAAATGTCAACGATGAGAGAGAATCATGGACCGGCTGCCTCCTGCACGCCCCGCACTGGGGATGGAGCCCACAACCTGGGCATGTGCCCTGATGGGGAATCGAACCGTGACCTCCTGGTTCCTAGGTCGATGCTCAACCACTGAGCCACACCAGCCGGGCAAACATCATGGGAATTTCTATTAGAAGGCTCCAAATGACTTCCCCCTTCTCTGAGTAGAAGGCGGCCTGAAAGGCAGTTTACAAGGAAGATCCCTGTGGCAGCAGACTTGTCATAACTTCCTCTGTAAAGCCGAGAGCTCGGCGCCCCCTTATGTCCCAGAGCCAGAGAGGGCTGCGAGGGGTAACACGCGTCCCACCATAAATGGGGACCCGTGGCGAAGGGCCTGGTAAACACGCTTTAACCCAGCACTGCCCTTCTGCCGTCCGCAGTGAGGAGCGAGGGGCTCCCGGGAGGACGGTGAGAACCGCTGGAGAGCCTGGACCATGTGGCTCAGTGGTTGAGCATCGACCTCTGAACCAGGAGGTCACTAGCAGGGCACAGGACTGGGCTGCAGGCTCGATCCCCAGTGTGGGGTGTGCAGGAGGCAGCCAATTGGATGATTCTCTCATTTTTAATGTTTCTATCTCTCTCTCCCTCTCCCTTCCTCTCTGAAATCAATAAAAATATATTTTTTTATAAAGAGAAAGAAATATAAATTGGAGAGTAGTTTCGAAACACTCCCCCGCCCCCAAAATTATCGCCACAATTTTTCACATACAATGTCTGGGACACAATTTAAAAATAACCAACCAGGCTTAGCTGCATCATGAATCATTTCAATAAATGCTTTTTAAACGTTTTCTAAAATAAAGAACTGGAATAGGGATTGGATATGCAATGATGATGAGAGTTATGTAATAGTGGGACAAGAACACAATTTCATTTTAAAGCTCCTATTTGTTTAGGACTTGGCCTATTTGTGTCATTTTTAGATTAATGCCTGCTAATTATTGTTTAAGGTGCCATAATGCTGTTAGACCATTTTAATATATATATTTTTAATGTATTTCTTTATTGATTTCAGAGAGGAAGGGAGAGAGAGAGAGATAGAAACATCAGTGATGAGAGAGTATCATGGATCTATTGCCTCCTGCACGCTCCCCCCCCCCCCCCCCACTGGGGATCGAGCCCACAACCCAAGCATGTGCCACTGATCAGAACCAAACCTGGGACCTTCCATTCTGCAATCCAATGCTCTATCCACTGAGCTAAACCAGCTAGGGCCATTTTAATATTTAGGTATGTCTCTACACCTCCTAGAACCAGGGAAAAGATAGGAGGGTTGTACCGATGTCTTGAGTGATCATAATTTGGGTAATTACCTCCTTAATCCTTTTTATTGTTTACTTTGGTTTGTAGTCTTAAAAAGTAACACTTCTCACCCAGCTGGTGTGGCTCAGTGGTTGAGTGTTGACCTACGAACCAGGAGGTCACTGTTCGATTCCTGGTCAAGGGCACATGCCCGCGTTGCAGGCTTGATGCCCAGTAGGGGGCGAAGAGGAGGCAGCCATCCATGATTCTCTCTCTCCCTTCCTCTCTAAAATCAATTTTTAAAATATTTTTTTTAAATAACACCACTCAAATCATTACTAAGACAATGACTTCATTGCTCCTGGGACCGTCTTCGTAGATTGTGTGCAGGTGTGTGGTTTTCATAGCTAACACCTGACCCCATTGAGTTAGCGTGGCAGCACGTTTAAATACTGGCTAGCAAATGCAGACCTATCAGTGTGACCAACCAGAACAGAGAGCCCCCACAGAGGTACCTGGTGACATACACACCTCTGGGGTCCTGAGCTTCCCCACCGTGCCTGCCCTCTGCCATAGCTAACCCCAAACGCACCCCCGCGGGGTGCCACTGTCTGGGGGCAGAGCTTCCCAGAAGGAGAGCCTGCAATCCTGAGTCTACAGAAGACCCCACACCGTCCGGCCTGACGATGCGCCTCACATGTATGTGTGAGGTTGTACATGTATTGTGAGGATGTACATGTGTGTATGCGGGTGTACACGTATGTGTGAGTATGTACATGTGTGTGATGGTATACACGTATGTATGCGGGTGTACATGTATGTGTGGGGCTGTACATGTATGCGTGAGGGTGTACATGTGTGTGTGAGGATGAGCTGGGTCGCACTGTTCATGCTCAGTCACTTGCCTTCTGAAGACGCCTGCATAACTGTGCGCTACTCTTACGCATATCCACCCTGGAATGGCCTTTCAATGCGTGTGCACCGGCGAATGACTAAACGGCGCCAATTAGAAAGAAATATTGCGGGAACCACTGGCAGTTTAGCACCTCCCATTTGCACCACTTCCCAATGTCTTACGTACTATGTCATTCCCAGCCCATGAAGTAAATTAATTATCGCTGTGGAGTCAGGGCACGCATTCAGGGATAATTTAGGGTCTATCACTTAACAAATCTGTCTATGTGCAACATGAAGTTAATACACACAGTTATGTATCACAGATAACAGGTCCCAGATGCCCCTGCCATCTGTCCTTTCCTGCACGTTCCCATAGTGACTCTTCTAGTTTCGACCTCCTCATCCCCTTACACTTCTCCTCCTTTCTATAATCTATACCCTGTTATAGATTCCAATAATCTATAATCTATAACAGACTATAGATTTCTATAATCTACAATACAGATCTATAATTGATAATAAACTATAGGATTCTATAATATATAATAGATTGTAGAGTTCTATAATCTATAATAGACAATAGATTTCTATAATCTATAATAGACTATAGATTCCTATCCTATATAATAAAAGGCTAATATGCAAATTGTCCCCTTAACCAGGAGTTTGACTAGGGGGCAGAGCCAACAAGCCAACCTCCTCTGGCCTTTCCCCGCCCCCACCAGACCCCACCCATGCACAAATCCGTGCACCAGGCCTCTAATAATCAATAATAAACTATAGAGTTCTATAATCTATAACATAGATTCCTATAATCTGCAATAGACTACAGAGTTCTATAATCTATAATAGACTATAGAGTTCTATAATCTAGCCCACACACACTGCCCTCAGCATCCTCTCTAAACACAGACCTAGCTATTGTACATCCCTCCTCCGTAAAATCCACCACAGATTCCCAGAATCCCCCTCGTCCTTCACCAAGCCCTCCACCCCCCACCACATGCACACACACACACACAGCAAGCGCTCCTTTAGAGAAGCATGCTTTGTCTTCCAAAGGGAAGCACGCCTCTTCCTCTTCGCCCCTATCCATCACTTATGCCGGCTGGACGGGATACAAATGCCACAGTTTGGACTGTTTCCACTTCTAGGGAAATCTGCTACGGCAAGCTGATTTTGCTGCTTCACCACCACCCTGGCACTCAGCCTCCCTCCTGCTGCCCTCGGAGATGCCCAGATTGGGGCTCCGGGCAAAACATCTAAACTCTGCAGAGGCCCCCTAGATGCCTCATCCTCTGCACCCCTCCTTGCGAAAACAACCCCACACTCCACCTTGGAAGGGCTGTTTCTAGAACACACTCTGCAACCATTCCCCGCCACCCCGGCCGGAAGTAAAACACTTCCTCCCGCGCGGATCCGCAGCCCTGAGTGCAGGCCCTCCGGCTCCATGTATCCATGCGGGAGCCCCGGGTTCACCTGTCCATCTCCCTCGCCCGGGTGTTGGGCTTTAAAAAGTACAAACTACGAGCGCTGACTGACGGACGAACCCCCAAGAACCTAGCAGACTTGACCAACCAAACTTGATGTGTGGCGTAAAGCGATGCCACCCAAAGGATCTGCCACAAAAATGTGTCCGTGGTCGGCAAACTCATGAGTCCACTGAGCCCAATACCAACAGCACCACGATTGACATTTCTTTGGAGAGCCACATTTTTTAAACTTAAACTCCTTCTTCTAACGCCACTTCTCCCACACAGACTCGCCCAGGCCGTGGCATTCTGTGGAAGAGCCACACTCCAGGGGCCAAAGAGCCGCCTGTGGCTCGCGAGCCTCAGTTTGCCGACCACAGCAGGTCATGCCCTTATCACACCAGCGTGGAATCCTCTGCTGGGAAAAGGGGGGAACAGTAAGAAGATCAAGGGGGGTGGGCAAGGGCGCAGCCTCTAAGACAGCCCGTCCCCATGGACACGCCCTGCCAAACTGAAATAGCGAAGAGAACCTCGTCCCAGGCCAGACTTCCTCCCAATTTCCCACCCGACCGGAAGTCAAAGGCCCACATATCTGAGTCCCCGGATACACAGACCCCGCTTTCCCCCAGGGTCTCAGGACAGTCCCCGACGGCCCGTTACGGCTTTTAAATAAATTAAGCGGAAAAAATAGATAGATAGATAGATAGATAGATAGATAGATAGATAGATAGATAGATGATAGATAGATAATAAAGCGGACTTGATTCTGCAAAAGAAGTCACCGACGCTCAAGGAGGCGGTACTGGCGGCGACGTCTCGCGATAGTTCCGCCTCTTGCGAGATCCACAGCGTCTCGCGATAATTCACGCCTCTCGCGATATTTTCTGCCTCCGGTGATCGTGGCAGCCTCTGTTCGTTTCTGAGAGGCATGGGTTTGTCGTTCCTATTGAGCTACCCGGCCAGGGCCCGGCAGGGCCCTCAGTTTCTCTTGGGCGAGTCTTTGCCCTGTGCATCCGGGGACTCTGAAGTGCGTGGCCCTTGACCCGGGATGGGCTGCGGCTGCGCGGGCCTCTGTGAGAGCCCGTGTCACGGTCACGGGCGTGGCCCCCGGGCCACGCGCAGAGGATGCGTATGTGTCGAGGCTCGTGTTGCAGAAGGTGCCGGAATGCAATGTCTTGGGCCCGGCTGTGGCCATTGGCTCCCCCTGATTCTGGAAGCACAAGAGGATTGTAAATGGAACTGTTTTCTTCCTTTCTTTTCCTGATCATTCGCTCTTGGCGTAGACCAGAGCAATGCAGCCGATTCTGTAGACTTGTGTTTCCGACAAGTTCACCCAAGTCATTTATTCTAATAGCTTTTTGGGGGGCGTCTTCAGGGTTTTCTGTACCGAAGGCCATGCCACCTGAAAACAGTGACAGTTTGACTTCTCCCTTTCCAATCTTTTGGTGCCTTTCCTGGTCTGACTGCCGAGGCTGGCACTGCACCGCACTGGCCTCGCAGGGAAGCCGAGCACCTGGGCAGCGCCCCCCCTCCAACCCCCGCCATCCCCCCAGATGTGCACAGCGCTGCTCCCAGGCTCCTCCGCGCGCGCGGAGCATTCCCAAAGTGCCCTGGGGCAGCTCCCCAGCCGCCTCTGTAGAGTCTCTGTCTCGTCTGCGGTGGAGAAAGTGCTCCCGTCTAGAAGCAGCCTCGAGCCGGGCCCCTACCTGCGGGCGCCATGTGCAGGCGGCTGCAGAAACAGGAGGGCGAGCCTGCGCCTGCGCGTGCGCCTGCACTCAGGGCGTCCGCCCGCGCACTGCATTCTGGGAGGAGCTGCCAAGGCAGGAAGCCTGGGACGCCCGCGCAGTGCATTCTGGGAGTAGCCTCGAAGGCGGGAAGCCTGGGGCGCCCGCGCACTGCATTCTGGGAGTAGCCACGAAGGCGGGAAGGCGGGAAGCCGTGGACAGTACAGACGCCACTCTGCTCCTCGCGCTCCCGCTCCCGCCGGCGCCAGGCGGTGCTGCAGGCTCGGACCCTCCTCGGTGACCTCGCAGGTGGGCCAAGCCGCAGCCCCCGGGGGATGAGGGGAAAGAAGGGGGGAAGGGCCGAGACCCATGGTGCTCCGCGGCCCCTTGTCCTGCCTCCTGCTCTGGCGTGTGACCCATAGCTGGTCCCTGGGGGCCGCCTGTCTCGCACGCAGGAGCCACGGCTCCGTGTCTGCCTGCGCCTTGGGCTTTGCTCACAGGCAGGCAAGGACCGTGCAGCGCAGCGCCCTCCTCTGGCGGGCCACCTTGGCCCTCCGCGCTCTCCCTGGTTGCAGGGCTATGAGATGTCACCTGCCTTCTCACCCAACCCACTGGTGTGGCCCCCTCTGCCGGCTCTGAGCACGCCGTCTTCACCTGGCCTTGTGGCTGTGGCAGCGCCTCTCTCCCACCATGCTCTGCACTCCCCTCCCCTCCCTCGCACCCCCTTACCCCCTCACCCCCTCACCCCTGCACCCTCTCACCCCTGGGAGGGTCTGTCTGTTCCCCGTAATATCAGAGACCTTCCAGGTCTGATATTTGATGACAGCCGCATGGAGGAGGCAGAGGGAGCTGGGAGGTGCTGGCTCCCCACCCCACCCCAGCTGCGCCTCCACCGGCCACACGATGGCAGCGCCGGCTGTCCCGCCTGTGTGCCCCCCCCCCCCCCCCCCCGAGCCCTGCCTCCCGAGCCGGAGGGATGGGAGCCCAGAGGGGCCCTGGGACTTCCTCTGTCTTCTTGAGTGTTGTCCTGGGGACCCTGTTCCCGAAAGCAGAGCACCCTGTGTTCCCCGGAATATCAGCAACCTTCCAGCCGGAGGGCGCCGGGCGCCCTGCACCTCGGGGGCCTGGTTCCTGCCCTGTGGCAGCGGGAGGTCTCCCTGGAGACGAGCCGGGTGGGGCGCATCTCCCCCTGGCACCCCGGCTGCAGTTCCCCCCGTGGCACCAGACCTGGAGCAGCAGGAGGGGACGGCCGAGCCAGCGATGGCATCTGGGAACAGCGGCGCCTCCACGCTGAGGCCCACGGGCCCCTCCAGACACACCCCCTCCAGCCCACGTACAAGGCAGGAAACACGCGGTGACATTGCTGTGTCCCAGGAAGGCCTGGCCGGTGGAAAGCAGACTCTTCAGAGCAGCCTGGACGGAGCCAAGCACCAAGTGACCGGGCGATGGCGATGGCATAGACCTGGCCAAGGAGGCGAGCACGGGGGAGCCTTCGGGCCCGGGACAGCCGCCTGGAGGGGCGCCTGAGGCTGCACACCTCGCTCGCTGTCCCAGCAGCAGGACGGTCAGCACGACCCTCACTCAGCAAGAAGACAACACCTTGGAATTGGGGAGCAGGGGGGTGCCCTCAATACTCCCAGCTCGCCCCCTGCCTGGGCACAGGAACCAACCACCTAGCCCAGAGCCAGGCCCTGCCTGTGGGAACTGGATGGCACCCCGGCAGAACAATCTAGAAACGGCCAAAGGAACCAACGCACGCGGGCACTTAATTCTGTATGAGATGGGCGCCGTGGGGGCGTGTTCTTGCGCGGATTCCGGGCCGGGAGGAGACTTTTCTCCCGGAGTTTCTGGGCACCAGGCACAGGTGGCCCCGGGGAAGCGGCGGCACCGGTGCCTCCCGGGCAGGCGGGGAGACTGAGGCTCGCAGCGGCCCGCAGGCCGGCTTGAGGTCCTCGCACGCCCCTCCCCATGCCCCCCAGCCAGCGCGCGGCTGGCTCCCAGGGCCCCGGAGCCCTGGGCGGGGAGCGGCGGCCGGGCGGGCGCGCGGGGAGGGACCTCACCACGTCCATGATCTGCAGGAGGCTCAGGGAGAAGTAGACGGTGAGCGGCAGCGAGTCGTTGGCCACCGGCCTCTCCAGCGGGTTGTAGTTCTTCACCAGCTCCTTGTACAGCTTCCTCTGGAACTCGCCTTGCAGGGACCCTGCGGAGGGGGGGAGAGGAGAGAGCCGGCCGGGGGTGCGTCTTTACGCACGCCCCCTCCCCACCCGCGCCCGCCACCCCAGCCTCCCTCCCAGCGCAGCCCGGCCCCCTCCCCATTCCCCGTAGGGACCCCAAAGCTAGCCGGATTGCCCCCGGGAGCCCATGGAGGAGGAGGAGCGCAGTGCGAGGTGCCCCGCGGCTTACCGTGCAGCAGCGCCGCGGCCAGCACCAGCCAGGCCGAGCGGAGCATGGTGGGTCCTCGGAGCCGGCGCGCCCGCTGTCAGCCGTCCGCGCGCCGGGCCTGCGCCTGGGGCCGCCCTGCGCTCCTCCCGCCCGGCGCGCGCTCCTTTAAAGAGCCACGCGCGCCCCCGCCCCGCCCCGCCCCGCCCCGCCTCCCCCGGCCGCTCCGCGTGACCATCTCCACCCGGGGAGGGGGGGCTCCCACCCCAGCCGGCCACCGGGGGAACTGCAGCCCGGGGTGCCGGGTGGCGGGGAGGGGGGCGGTGCGCCCCACCCGGGCTCGCTCGTCTCCAGGGAGACCTCCCGCCGCCGCAGGGCAGGGGCCAGGCCTGCGAGGTGCATGCCCCGCGCTGCTGTTCTGTCTCCGCTCCACTCCCTCCTCCACTCCCTCCTCCGGCTCGGACAGGAGCTGACGTGGGGCAAAGCCTTGGGGGGGAACAGAAGGGCGGGAGCCAGGTTATTCTGGGGTTCAGTCCTCTTCCACTCTGGCTGGCTGGCTGGGTGTCCGCGACCTGGAGCCGGGTTCCCCCCCCTTCCCCTGCCTACCCCACCAGAGCCGGGTGTCCTCCCAGCATCCCAGCCTGGTGCTCAGTGGGTCTGGGGGGTGAGGGGGAGGCTGCAGGGGTGTGTGAGGGGACCCGCCCCCGGGCATCCTCTCTCTGTGCCCTCCTCTCTCTGTGCCCTCCTCTCTCTGTGCCCCCCTCTCTCTGTGCCCTCCTCTCTCTGTGCCCTCCTCTCTCTGTGCCCTCCTCTCTCTCTGCCACCCTCTCTCTGTGCCCTCCTCTCTCTGTGCCCTCCTCTCTCTGTGCCCTCCTCTCTCTGTGCCATCTTCTCTGTGCCACCCTCTCTCTGTGCCATCTTCTCTGTGCCACCCTCTCTGTGCCCTCCTCTCTCTGTGCCCTCCTCTCTCTGTGCCCTCCTCTCTCTGTGCCATCTTCTCTGTGCCATCCTCTCGGCAGGAGATGCGGCAGGTGGGAAAGCGGACCCCAGCCTCTTGCTCTGGCTGGAAGGCTGGGGTGCGAGCTGGGCTGTTGGTGAGCCTGGGCGAGCACAGTGCCAGGGACCCCAGTTGAGGGATGAGGGTGGAAGGTCGGACGAATGCAAGTCCTCGGTGTTGAGGGGGGCGTGGTTCGGGGGGAGGGTACAGGAGGGGCTTGAACTGGCAGAAACTCCGCCTCCTCTGCCCACAGCAAGCTGGTGGGAGGAAGCTGGGTGCCGCAGGGTCCCCCGCGCCCCCCCCCCCCGACCTTCAAGCCCACAGCTGGGGGGGAGGCAGCAGAGGCAATGCCCACCTTTCTGAACCGCATCTGGCGCCGGTGTGGCTCCAAACGCCAGGGCCCCCCTGGAAGCAGGAGGGGACGGCCGAGCCAGCCATAAGATCTGGGAAGAGAGGCAGGGATGTGACAGCGCAGTTTGCCGACCACTGGTCTACGGTTTTCTCACCATCATGTACCTTCTTGTCTTTTTCTTCATCTTTTTCTTCTTTCTTTCTTTTTTTTTTTTTTTTTTTTTTTTTTTTTGACTCTAATTATTTGCACATTGGCCTTCCCAGCTTGTCTTTGTTTTCTCGGAGCTTCTCCGTCTGCCGCTCCGCTCCTCACACTGGAGGAGTTACTCCGCTGTATGGTCCATCTCCTCCTCCGTCCTGCTCTTCGTTACTGCCCTTCCCATCACAGCCTTCCCTTCCCAGAAGGTTTGCTCCCTGGATGCTCTTTGAAAACCTCCTGTTGTGTCTTATCTCCCTCTCCCTTCCTCTCTGAATCAATAACAATATATTTTTTACAAAAAAATGGCTGCAGTCTCCTCCGTCACATTCATTGGCCTCCCTCCCCCGAGGCCCTCAGCTTCCTAACTCAGACACCATTAGTCCGCGCACTGTTGCCGCTTTGAGAGGTTTCTAACATCTCTTAATTACCGGTTAACTGATGTCATCTTATTTGCTCTGTCCTTCTGCACTGAAACAATGTTTCTCCTTTTTTATCCTGATCTCAAGGGAACGTTGAACAGAAAATTCCTTTCATTAAAAAAAAATACAAAAAACCTCTAGCCCAGATGGTGTAGCTCAATGGATAGAGGGTCAGCCTGCAGACTCAAGGGTCCCAGGTTCGATTCCGGTCAAGGGCATGTGCCTAGGTTGAGGGCTCAATCTCTAGCTGGGGGCTGCAGGAGGCAGCTGATTGAGGTTACTGTCTCTCTCTCCCTCTCTGTTCCTCTCTATAAAAATCAATTATATGTGTGTGTGTGTGTGTGTGTGTGTACAGTATATGAGAAACAAGTGTATTGTGTTTTTTTTAAAAAAAAAAAAAAGAAAGAAAAGAAAAGAAAAGAAAAAGAAAAAGAAAGACAGAATAAGGATTTTCTTTTTTTTTATATTTACCTAAGTTTCCTTATAATTTGTTGTTCCCCTATGACCCACAGGAAGGCAACTCGGTCGTATTTTTATTTTTTATACCATTTTAGACTTGGAGAAGAGTTGCAAAACTTGTAGGAAATTACAGGATACCCCCCTCACCCAGCTTCCTTTTATGTTACAAACTTATACAACCATAGAGCATTGATCAAAACTAAAATAAATAAATAAATAAATAAATAAATAACCTGACTGGTGTGGTTCAATGGTTGAGCATCGACCCATGAACCAGGAGGTCAGGGTTCGATTCCCAGCCAGGGCACAGGCCGGGCTGTGGGCTCCATCCCCAGCGAAGGGGGCGTGCAGGAGGCAGCCGATGGATGACTTTCTCTCATCATTGATGTTCCTCTCTCTCTCTCTTTCTCTCTCTCTCTCTCTCTCTCTCTCTCTCTCTCTCTCTCTCTCTCTCTCTCTCCCCCTCGCTCCCCTTTCCCTTCCTCTCTGAGATCAATAAGAAAATATATTCTAAGGAAAGTGTTCTGTGGATGTTGACCAACGAGTAGAGTCAGCCACCACAGTTTCATATCAACGTTTTTCTATCAGGCCGTCCCGTCCATCTTCCCCTGAGCTCGCCTCTTCTGCGCCTTCCCCTCCTCCAACACAAGGCGGGACCCCATGAACTGCTTTCCTCCCCGAAGGACGGATTCTCTCCAAGATTATATAAATGGGATTGCATAATGGGTCACCTTCCGGGTCCTTCTCCTCTCCCTTAGGGGGAAAAAAAAAAATGCACCAAAGAGCCCTCCATCACTCTGCGTGCTTGACATGGCTTGTTCCCTCCGTGCGCCAAAAAATCCTCTATGGGACTGGCTGCGTCCGAGAGGAGCTCCCCATTCATCACTTCAAGGACGTTCTCATCCAGGCTTTTGGATGATGGACAAGCGTTTGCATGTCTCTTAAAGAAATAACCTAGGCACCAGGACTCTGGGTCACAGAGCAGGTGTGCGATTAATTTTATATATATATAAAAAAAAAATGGCCCGTTTCTTTTCCAAGTCAAGACTAGGGTCAGACGAGGCAGAAGCCAAAGGGCCCAGAAGCCAACGTCTTTGCTCACTGTCGGCACCCCAACTCCTGTCCTGTTCATTCTGTCCCTCCTTTTCCTGCACGGATCATCTGAGGCTGCCCACACACACCCGCCTCCAGGGACAGCACCCCTGGCCGCCTGCCGCGGCCAGATTTATTTATTTATTTTTTAATAGATTTCTATTGATCTCAGAGAGGAGGGGAGGAGGAGAGAGAGAATCATCAGTGATGAGAGAATCGTGGACCGGCTGCCTCCTGCTCACCCCACACCCGGGATCTAGCCCCGTAACCGGGGCAGGTGCCCTGACTGGGAATGGAACTGTGACCTCCTGGTCCATAGGTCCACACTTGAAACCCTGGGCCACTCTGGGGGGCTGAGGGCAGTTCTCGCCATTTCTGGAGAGCGATGAGTCCAGTGGCTGTCGGCGGAGAAGATCAGGGGAGAATCAGAGGTGGAGGCTAAGGTTGTTCTTGCTCACCAAGAAAGCAGAAACCCCGCACCCCTCTCACCTCTCCCTCTGCCTCCTTCCTTGGCCATCCTACCTCTAGCTGGACTCGGAGAGATGAGCAATTGGTACCGTTAGCCACTAGGTGGTGCCACAAGACAGCCTTTTAAAATAAGGGACTCTGCCCTTCCTCCACCCATGAGAGAGATTTCTTCTCTTCCTGAAGGTCCGGAGGTTTCGCCCAAAGAACGGTTTAAAAATCACAGCCCCAGCTCCTGGCCAGGAGCGCTGGAGGGTTTCTTTGCAAAAGTCTCTGCTTTTCTTGCTAGAAAAATCAATGCCAGGCCGATTCCAGCGCGGGCAATGGCTTGCCCTTCAGGACACAGTGACCTTGCTCTCGACCACCACCCCCTTGTCAGGGCACATTGGTGCTTGGTAAACGAGTACATACACTGTCGGCTATTTTTTTATTTTTTTTTATTTTATTTTATTTATTTTTCTTAGTTTTCAGTATTCGTCCTTGCCCGTGCTTTGTTAGCTTTGCGTTAAGCAATTCATCGACCTTTTTTTTTTTTTTTTTTTTTTTTCAGTGAATGTATCTGGTATTTTCTTTTATTTTTTAAAAATATATATTTTTTTATTGATTTTTTTACACAGAGGAAGGGAAAGGGATAGAGAGTTAGAAACATCCATGAGAGAGAAACATCCATCAGCTGTCTCCTGCACGCCCCCCACTGGGGATGTGCCCGCAACCAAGGTGCATGCTCTTGACCGGGATCAAACCTGGGACCCTTCAGTCCGCAGGCCGACGCTCTATCCACTGAGCCACACCGGTTAGGGAACTGGTATTTTATTTTCAATGTCAGTTTCTACAATACATTTCACTGATAGTGTATAGAAACAAAATTGATTTCTGTATGTTGCCCTTATATTCTGCAAACTTACAAAACTCACTTACCAGTCTATGCATTTTGGGATAAGCACACACACACACACACATATGTATGCATGCATGTATGCATGTATTTTGTAGGTTCCTTAGAATGTTAAACTTGGACAGCTATGCAAGGCCTCTTAGATGCATGGACCCTTCATCATTGAGCCATGTCCCTCTCTGCTCTGGGCATTTTCTTTCCCCGAAAGTTTACTGTGTGATAATGGTTCTTTTTGATTAATGTTGTGTCTCATGTGTTTTCTCATCCCCTCCTTTCAGTCTAACCAGATCGTTATATTGGAAGTGAGTTTTTCATAGCTTAGGTGTATAGTGGGTCATTAGAAAAAACAATTCAGTCTCTCTTTTTCAATTTACATATTTTAGACCATGTATATTTAATGTAATTACTGACATTTTTAGGGCTTTAAGTCTTCCCATTTATTTTTGTCTTCTCCCCGTTCCCCCTGATTGTGTCTTTTTCTCTTTCTTTCTTTCTTTCTTTCTTTCTTTCTGTTTTTATCCTGCTTTCCTGTGGCTCCCTGGAACATTCTTTTTTTTTAGAATTCCATTTCAATTTTTATATAATTTTCTAGCGTACCTCTTTTCATAGATGCCTTATGGGTTGCCTAGATGTTACATCTCCGTGTAGGTGTGAGCATGGCAAAGAGGGAGCATTGTTGATGAGTACACGCGTTCCCGGCATCGGGGCCGTGAGAAGAGGGCCTTCTACCATCTCCTGTCATCTGGGTGGGCAGGGCCGTCCCTGCCAAGAGGAGACTCGGGTTGTGCGTTTGTGGTCCATAAGCTGAGCTGTGTGCGCCTTGTCAATGCTCCCCTCCCCCGGCGACTCCCCATCTTCCTCCGGGGTCTTCCTTTCGCGTCCAACCCATGGGCTCAGAGACCCACAAAAGCCACAGAGTCCCACGTTCAAAACGCCAAGCTGCCCTCGCTGGTGTGGCTCAGTGGATAGAGCGTTGGCTTGCGGACTGAAGGGTCCCAGGTTCGATTCCGGTGAAGGGCACACGCCCAGGTTGCAGGCTCAATCCCCAGTGGGGGACGTGCAGGAGGCAGCCGATCCGTGATTCTCTCCCATCATTGATGTTTCTATGTCCCTCTCCCTTCCTCTCTGAAATCAATAAATTATATACACACACACACACACACACACACACACACACACACACACCGCCAAGCTACTAGGAACCTCGGAGTCTCCCAGGGGGCTCTCACCCAACGTCCTCTCGGAGCAGCACAGAAATCCACCCCGGTGCTTCTGTGCCACGCCAGCCCCAAGTCCGTGCTGAGGTGCCCGCTGTGCAGGCGGCGGTGGGCCAGGGCTGTTGAAACCAGACCGACTGCACCGCACCGCCAGCCTCCGGCTCCCGAACCCCCTTCGCGGGGAAGAGACGTGGGAACAGCTCTCGGAGGCACCCGTGTTCTCCGCGGGGAGCAGAAGGCGCCCGTGCAGTTCTAGCCCCGCCAGTGTGGCTCAGTGGGTGGACACCGACCCAGGAAAACGAGGAGGTCTCGGTGCGATTCCGGGTCCGGGCTCTGGTGACTGCCGTTCCTTCTCGTGCAAACTTGAGCCAAACGGCCGAGGACCCGGGTCCCGTGAGCTCAGAAGGCGTCTGTGAGCGTTTCCTGCTCGCACAAAGCAGCTTTTCCTAAAAGCACGGGAGAGACGGAGGCCACGAGACAGCAGTTCAAAGACGTCTCGAAAGAGAGTTCCCATTTCCACGAGGGGCCTGACTCATCCTGTGGACGCCGCTAAACATCTAAGTTTGGGGGGGGGGGGGTTGTGTGTTTTTTTACTGCGTGGGAGGAGCCAGCATCTGTCACCAGGAAAAAGAGAAGAAAAAAAAAGAAGAACAGGAAGGATGGATGGATGGTGTGGCTCGGCGAGCGTGGAGAAACACCCAGATAGGATGCATGTTCTTTTTAATAAATCATGCACCGTGGGACACACACCCCCCAGACACTGGGAGAAACGCCAGCCGTGTGGGAGAAGCATCCAGTGCTGTGAACAGGCCCTTCACCGATGGCACTTACAACAGGGGTGTCGGGAGCCGGGGGTGGGAAACCCTGAAAACAGACCGGAACTATCCGCAGAGGAATGGTTTCACGGCCAAGGAAGATATCTGGGTTTTCTGACTCCTGGCTTCCTGTTGTAGTGACTCGTCTGTAGCAAACCTTCACAAAACCCCTGTGTTTAAGAACAAAGAGCAGCCGAAACCGGTTTGGTTCAGTGGATGGAGCGTGGGCCTGCGGACCGAAGGGGTCTTGGGTTCGATTCCGGTCAAGGGCATGTGCCTTGGTTGCGGGCGTATTCCCCAATGAGGGGTGTGCAGGGGGCAGCCGATTGGTGGTTTTCTCTCTCATCGATGTTTCTAGCTCTCTATCCCCCTCTCTTCCTCTCTGTAAAAAATCAATAAAGTATATATTTAAAAAAAAAAAAAAAAAAAAAAAAAAAAAAAAACAATGAGCAGGCCAGGCGGCGAGGCTCCGTGGTCGAGCATCCACCCCCTGAACCAAGAGGTCGCCGGTCCCACCCCCCGTCAGGGCACGTGCCCGGGGCTGCTGGTTCGATCCCCCCCCCCCCCCGCCCGCCCCTGGTGGGGCTGTGCAGGAGGCAGCCCATCCATGATTCTCATCCCTGGGTGTTTTTCATCTTTTTTTCCTCCCTCTCCTCCCTGCCTCCCTGAAGTCAATAAAAATATACTTTAAAGGTCAGAAACATAGCATCTGCATGGCAAGGACGCTTTCCCCGTCATTGCTTTTGTCCTCTCCTCACGCCATCTGCCTGCATCATTGCCTTTCCTAGTCTGCAGTCGCCCACGGGCGGCCCTCCCCCTTCCATCTTCACCACCACCTTGGAGGGTCCTTGTGTCTTCTACAGAGAGATGCTCAGGGGCAGCGGGCCACCAGCTGCTGGCCCTCAGTCCAGCTGTGTCCCCTGTGCCCCTCTCACCCCCATAGCCCACCTCCCATGGCTCCCCCAGCTCCCCTGGCCTCGTGGAGGCCTCCGGGTCCCGCCTCCGCCCGCACAGCCCGGTCCTCTGCCGCCGCCTCCGCGCCCCCAGCCCTTGCCGCCCTCCCCGGGTTACCCCGACAGGATCCGCCAGCCCTGGAAACTCCTCAGGAAGTTGCTATAGAAACCCCCCCTGTGGGAATGCTCCTCAGGCCCAGACTCCACCCTGGCGGATGCGGGAGCCAGGAGCTCTCCGCTGAGCCCCCTCCGTCTCCCAGGAGACGTGTGCCACCCCGCGGGGGGGGGTGGGGGGGAGCCACCCTGCTCCTGTGTGGGTGACGCTAGCTAGCACCGAGGAGAACGGGGTCTTTCCTGGAGAGCTCAGGAAGCTGGGCCCGGGGTGGCCACCCGCTGGCCATCAGGGATGGGCAGAGTGCCACCTCGCCCACGGAGTACCACCAGGGCATGCCCTCTCCAGAGCAGACTGGGGTGCAGGTGGGAGGAGCCCCCCCCCCGCACCCCATCTGGGTTTGGGATGATAACCTCCCATCTCTTGCCTTCCCCCTCAAAGCCGCCTGGTTCTAGCCCGGCCAGTGTGGTTCAGTGGGTGGACATCCGACCATGCACCAGGAGGTCTCAGTTCGATTCCAGGTCTGGGCACATAGCGAGGTGCGGGCCTGATCCCAGTAGGGGGCGTGGTCTCTCATCAATGTCTCTCTCTCTCTCTCTCTCTCTCTCTCTCTCTCTCTATCCCTCCAGCTTCCTCTCTGAAATAAATAAAAATGTATTTAAAAAAAAAAAAAAAAAAAGACCCTGTAACTGGCCACAGCCAGGACCCCTGCAGAGGGAGGGACACAGAGGCATCATCTGAACACGCAGCTCCGCAGTGGGATTCGAACCAGCAGCCATGAGGCTGCCCATGAGAACATCACTGTCGGGGTGGGCGGGGCCAGTGGCCATGAGAACGTCACTGACATGTGGGCGGGGCCAGTGGCCATGAGAACATCACTGACATGTGGGCGGGGCCAGTGGCCATGAGAACATTGCTGTGGAGGTGGGCGGGGTAATGGTAACAGGGTACCGCTTAGTTTCCTCTTACAATTGTCAGATTAGTCCTGTGTCTTAAGATACGTTTGTGAGTCATTATCGAGACCTTCTTTTGTTCACGTGATCCATCTTCCCAGGTGTCCAGTTTACTAGTAGTCCTCTCCTAGGACCCCGGTCGGCACACTGCGGCTCGCGAGCCACAGGCGGCTCTTTGGCCCCTTGAGTGTGGCTCTTCCACCAAGCACCACGGCCTGGGCGAGTCTGTGTGGAAGAAGCGGCGTTGGAAGAAGTTTAAGTTTAAAAAACGTGGCTCTCCAGAGAAATGTCAGTCGTCGTACTGTTGAGATTTGGCTCCGTGGACTCATGAGTTTGCCGACCACGCACTCAGCTTGCCTAGCCACCTTCACAGCATCCTCACTTCCCTGTTGAATGACATCCGGCTTTCTCTACTTTCCCCTTCTTTCCTTAGGGTTACACTCTCCTTAAATACATTTTTATTGATTTCCGAGAGGAAGGCAGAGGGACGAGAGATAGAAACAACGATGAGAGAGAACCATGGATCGGCTGCCTCCTGCACACCCCCTATCGGGGATGGAGCCCACCAACCGGGCCTGTGTCCTGACCTGGAACCCCACCATGGCCTCCTGGTTCCTTGGTCAACACTCAACCACTGAGCCACACTGGCCGGACGTACAGGAGTGTTTTGTTTTTACATTTCAGGTGGGTCTATTAGCTTCTGGTAAACAGCCTCGGCGTCTATTTTTAGACCTCACCAGCTTAATGAAAGGAAGGCTGGATGCTTCACACCGCCAATTACCGTGCTCGAGATGAACGCACACGTTTATTCACTCTGCTGGGTAGGGATGATTCAGAGGGGCTGCCTCTCACCGCAGCAAGCAGACGTCGGAAATTAAAAATGAGCTGACTGCAGCGAAGGCCCCCTCCCAGCCCATCCCGAGGGAAACGCTGCCCCAGACAGGGCTCGCTGATCCTGTGAGCGTGTCGTCGCTCCTCTGTCCCCCGCCCCCCCCCCGTGCATTGTGGGATTGAGATAAAGCACAAGCCAGACACATGCCCCTCAAAGAAGGGGCCTGGCCCAGCTGGTGTGGCTCAGTGGTTGAGCATCTTACCTAGGAAGCAGGAGGTCAGGGTTCCATTCCCGGTCAGGGCACATGCCCAAAGTTGTGGGGAGTGCAGGGAGGCAGCTGATCTATGATTCTCTCTCATTGTTGATGTTTCCATCTCTCCCTCTCGCCGAAATAAATTTTTTAAAGTGTTTTTTAAAAAAGATGTGTGGGTGTAAATACTGGTAAATGCTTTTTACTTCTTTTGTTTTATGACTGTATTATAAAGCACGTCATGACCAAAATGTCAGTCTTCATTGCTTACACAAATCTAGGGTATCTCCCCAAAATGTGCATAACACATTTTTTAATAATTGCAAAGGCAGTGTTTATGAAAATGCGTTTCGTTTTCAAAATTGAGCTACCTGCTATTAAAGTGTATCTACATGTTTTGGGACACGCTGTCTATGTTATTTGTTAAATACTACTTATTTATAAATTAAACAAGTTAGTACTTTTTAATCACTTTTTTAAATTGACTTTAAAGTGAAGGAGGGAGGGAGGGAGAGAGAGAGAGAGAGAGAGAGAGAGAGAGAGAGAATATCATGGATGTGAGAGGAAAACATTGATCGGTTGTCCCCCGCACACACCCCGACCAGGGCTGGGGATCGAACCTGCAATCTAGGTATGTGCCCTGACCAGGAATGGAATCCACAAGCTTGCTTTCCCCCTCCTCCTCCTCCTCCTCCCCCTCCTCCTCCTCCTCCTCCTCCTCCCCCTCCTCCTCCTCCTCCTCCTCCTCCCCCTCCTCCTCCTCCTCCTCCTCCTCCCCTCCTCCTCCTCCTCCTCCTCCTCCCCTCCCCCTCCTCCTCCTCCTCCTCCTCCTCCCCCCTCCTCCTCCTCCTCCCCCTCCTCCTCCTCCTCCTCCTCCTCCTCCTCCCCCTCCTCCTCCTCCTCCTCCTCCTCCTCCTCCCCCTCCTCCTCCTCCTCCCCCTCCCCTCTCCTCCTCCTCCTCCTCCTCCCTCCTCCTCCTCCTTCCTCCTCCCCCTCCTCCTCCTCCTCCCCCTCCTCCTCCTCCTCTCCCTCCTCCTCCTCCTCCTCCTCCCCTCCTCCTCCTCCTCCTCCTCCTCCTCCTCCTCCTCCTCCTCCTCCTCCCTCCCCTCCTCCTCCTCCTCCTCCTCCCTCCTCCTCCTCCCCTCCTCCTCCTCCTCCTCCCCCTCCTCCCCTCCTACTCCTCCTCCTCCCTCCTCCTCCTCCTCTTCCTCCTCCGCCTCCCTCCTCCTCCTCCTCCTCCTCCTCCTCCTCCTCCTCCTCCTCCTCCTCCCCCTCCCCCTCCTCCTCCTCCTCCTCCTCCCTCCTCCTCTCCTCCCCTCCTCCTCCCCCTCCTCCTCCTCCTCCTCCCTCCTCCTCCCTCCTCCTCCTCCTCCTCCCCCTCCCCCCTCCCCTCCTCCTCCCCCTCCTCCTCCTCCTCCCTCCTCCTCCCCTCCTCCCCTCCTCCTCCTCCTCTCTCACTCTCACACACACACACAGGACAATGCTCTGAGCCACCTGGGAAGGGCTATAATAATTTTTTTAAAGTCACAGTCCCCCCTTCAGTTCTGCATTCATTTTATAATATTGCTCCTCATTGATGCCTCCATCAAAATAGCGTGCTTTAGTCAAAACTGGTTTGGCTCAGTGGATAGAGCGTCGGCCTACGGACTGAAAGGTCCCAGGTTCAATTCCTGTCAAGGGCGTGTACATTGGTTGCGGGCACATCCCCAGTAGGGGGCGTGCAGGAGGCAGCTGATGGATGTTTCTCTCACATGGATGTTTCAAGCTCTCTATCCCTCTCCCTTCCTCTCTGTAAAAAAACAAAAAACAAAAAACAAAAACCCAATAAAATATATTTTAAATAAAAATAAAAAATAAAATAGCGTGCTTTATATTTCCCCCCACCGGACAGATTTTACTGCCACTTGGTAGCCCCCAGGCTTCCTCACAGACAGAGGTTGTATTTTGAAGGAGGGCAGGGAGCCTTTAAAAGTATTTGCAAACATCCGGGACCGGTTTGGCTCAGTGGATAGAGCATCGGCCTGCGTACTGAAGGGTCCCGGGTTCGATTCCGGGCAAGGGCATGTACTGTGCTTGCGGGCACATCCCCAGTGGGGGGTGTGCAAGAGGCAGCTGATCGATGACTCTCATCGATGTTTCTAACTCTCTATCCCTCTCTCTTTCTCTCTGGAAAAAATCAATAAAAATATATTTTAAAAAATAATAAATAAAAGTATTTGCAAACAGAGCAAACACCTTCTGTGCTCAACAACCGTCTCTTATGTGACTCTTCGTCTTCCAGGCGCCCAGTACCAACCGGGGACCAGAAATACCGCCGTGAGCCGACCCAGCCTGCCCCAGCCCTGGTGGGACTGACAGGCCAGAGGGCTCAGCGGATAACAAAAGGAGCAAGAGAAGCAAACGTGTCTGTGGAAGGAAGGACCCCGGCACGGCAGGGAGAGAGGCAGGTGTCTGACGGCAGGTAGGATGTTCAGAGAAGACATTTCTGGGAAGAGATGTTTACGAGGAGACGTGAAATCGTTCGAGAACGAGCCACGCAGGCTGCCCTCCGAGTGCAAACAGCTGGTGCCGATACCCCGTGGGAATGCCAGGGGCAGCCTGGAGAGAGAAGAACAGGCCCCGGTGAACAAAGCTGGGAGGATAGGGGGCTAGGGTCATGGTGATGGCGATGATGGCATGGGCTAGGGTCAGGGTGGTGGTGGCATGGTCTCGGTCATGATGGTGATGGCATGGGCTAGGGTTATGGTGGTGGTGGTGGCGGCATGTTCTTGGTCATGATGATGGTGATAGCATGGTCTCGGTCATGATGCTGATGGCATGGTCTCGGACATGATGGTGCTGATGGCATGGGCTCGGGTCGTGATGGTGATGTCATAGTCTCGGTCATGATGCTGATGGCATGGTCTTGGTCATGATGGTGGTGGCATGTCTCGGTCATGATGGTGCTGATGGCATGGTCTCGGTCATGATGGTGGTGACATGGATACATACTGTAGCAGGACAGCGATGAAAAGGAATCAGATTTGAACATGCTTTGAAAGTCGAGCCCTCGGGAATGTACAAATCTTGCATGCAAACAGCCTGTAGAATTACTACCCATATCATCCCAAACTGGAAGCCACCCAATTAACCTCCCCTGAGTGAATGCACAAAACGTGGTGTGGCCCCACCGGCTGGCTCAGGGGTTGAGCGTAGACATTACGAATGGGGAGGTCACCATGGGATCCCCAGTCAGAGCACACAGCCAGGTTGCAGGCTCCATCCCCAGTAGGGGGCGTGCAGGAGGCAGCCCATCAATGATTCTCGCAATCTTTGATGCTTCTTCTATCTTCTCCCTCCCTCTCCCTTCCTCTCTGAAATCAATAAACATATATATATTTTTAAAAGTCAAATACATTACCTTTTATTAAACATCCGGTGTATAACGTTTAAAAAAAAAATGTCCTCAGCTTGGAGGAGTAAAAAATAAGGATTGTCAAGAAATACACGCGAGGGCGGTATTACCTGTGATATTACTTGCAGAGGGGGCGTGGCCACGCCCGGAGGAAGATGTGAGTGTGGGCAGAGAGAGAGAGCTGTGGGCAGTCCTTGGCATCAGTCAAAAAACCACCTCAGCTGAAACCGGTTTTGCTCAGTGGATAGATAGAGCGTCGACGTGCGTACTGAGGGGTCCCAGGTTTGATTCCGGTCATGGGCATGTACCTTGGTTGCGGGCACTTCCCCAGTTGGGGGGGGGGGGGGGCGGTGCAGGAGGCAGCTGGTTGATGTTTCTCTCCCATCGATGTTTCTAGCTCTCTATCCCTCTCCTTTCCTCCCTGTAAAAAATCAATAAAAAATATATTTTTTTAAAAGAAAGAAAGAAAGAAACACCCCAAGGGGGGGCGCGAGAAGTGTTCAGAGGGAAGCCAGACATGGGCGAAGGTGGGAGAAGCGGCTTTAGAGGCGGAAGGGAGGACCAGCTCTGGAGGAGAGGGATGCGCTGGCCGCGAGGAGCAGGGCTTTGGAGATGGAGCTGAGACAGGGGGGGTGCGGGGGAGGGGAGAAAGTTTGGGGCGCTCAGGAAGGACGGGGTGGGCGCACACAGTGCCAGGAAGCAGAGGGCAGAGGCAGGCTGTCCCAGTCCCGTTATCTCTGTCTCCCCGGGGGCAGGTGCCCCCCCCCAGGGGGGCATCGGGAAGGGCGAGCGCGTGTCGGAGCACGGCGGGGGGAGCCTGCGCTCTCCAGGGTCCTGAAACCAGTGCGCGCGCCCGGGGGCCGGCGTTGGCCGGGAGGAGCAGGGCTTGGAGATGGAGCGGAGACAGGAGGGGGCGGGAGAAAGTTTGGGGCGCTCAGGAAGGACGGGGTGGGCGCGCACAGTGCCGGGCAGCAGCGGGCAGAGGCAGGCTCTCCAAGTCCCGTTATCTCTGTGGCCCACGGGGGCATCGGGAAGGGCGAGCGCGCGTCGGAGCGCGGGGGGCGAGGGGGTGCGCGCTCTCCAGGGTCCTGAATCCGGAGCGCGCGCCGGGGGGCGGGGGGGGCGGGGGGGGGCGGGGCCGGAGAGCCCGGCGCGCCCCCGTCCGCCTTCTCCCTCCCGGGGCGGCCGGGACGCGGCTGCGGCCGCTGACGTCAGGGCGGGCGGAGCCGGGGAGGGAGGCGGGAGGGAGAGGCGGGCGCCGGGCCGGGCGCGCGGCCGCCGCGGGCGCGCACGGGGCGCGAGGGGCGGAGCGGAGCGGGCGCGCGGGAGGAGGCGGGGGAGGCGGCGAGGCCCCCGGAGGGACCGCGAGCGGCGGCGGCAGCTGCTGGGGAGGGAGGGAGGGGGCCGCTGCCGGTACCGGAGCCACAGCGGAGGATCGGATTTTTTTCTTTTTTCTTTTTTCTTTTTTTTTTTTCTGGGATAAAAGCGAGAGGGAAACATGGAAGCCGGGTAGTGGCGGCGGCGGCGGCGGCTTCGGAGCGCGGAGGCGCGCGCGCGGCAGGTGAGACGGCGCTGGCCGCGGTGCTGACGGCGGCGGCGGCGGGGTCGGGGCCGCGAGCCGCGCACACACACACACACACACACACACAGGTGCTCCCCGTGCGAGCGAGCGCGTCGGGCATCGGGGTCCCTCGATGGCCCCCACCCCCACCCCCGTGGCGAGACGGGCGGGCGCACAGACCGGGTGGCCCTGGAGCGAGGCGGCGCGCGGGGGAGACACAGGGGCGCCGGGGTCATGGGGTCCGCACACGGGGCTGGCCCGCGCGCGTCTGCATTGCAGGCTCCTCTCTCTCTCTCCGGACCCCGAGGGCAGGCGCCCGCGGCCACCACCGCCTCCAGCCTCCAGCCTCCAGCCGGGAAGGCGCGCGGGGTCTCCCCGGGCAGGGCGCGGCGCTCCCCGGCTGGATCGGGGCCGTTAGCTGTCCGCACTGGAACGTGAGGACAGGCGTGGAGGCACCGGCCCCGTTATATGCGCTGGGGGTGGGGGTGTCTCGCGAAGCCGGCTGGTTCCCCAGGCCCTGCCCGGGCCCGGGAGCCGTGCATGAGGCCGGGCGCACACGGGCTGGGGCTGCGTGGGCCCCGGCGCGGCCCGGAGCACCGCTCCCTCCCTCCCTCCCTTCCTCCCTCGCTCCGGTCCCGCTCCGGGTCCAGCGAACCCGGAGGCCTTCCCTTTAGTGTCTCCTCCCTGGAGGAGGAGGGGAAAAATAAATAAATAAACGCATCCACCGTGCGCCTTCAATGCTCCTTTAAATTGGGGAGAAGTCAGTGACGTCATCATTCACAAAAACTTTCCTTCATTGGACACGGCGGCCGGCCGCTCGCTCGCTCGCTCGCTCACTCGCTCGTGTGTCCCCTCCCCTCCTCCTTCTCTGGTAGCGGGTAGCGGTTGCAGCCCTTGGAGAGAGAGAGAGAGAGGAGCCTGGGCATCGGGCGGCTCTGCCCTCTGCCCTCTGCCCTCTGCCCTCTGCCCTCCGTCCGCTCCTCCCTCGGGGAGCACAGCGCTGTCTCTTTGGGTTGTTTGTGGGCCTGAGCTGGGGAGCCTGTGAGCCCCCGTGGGTCCGGGAGCCGCCTGGGCCACAGCACAGGGACCCAGGGAAAGACGCATGACACTCGCCGGGCCTGAGGTTTTGCTAAAGCACAGCGGTTCGAGAGCCGGGGGCGGGGGCTGGGGGTGGAGATGGTAAGGATATTCCGTTTGCGGGGGGGGGGGGGGGGGGCAGGTGGTGTGTCCCGAAAGAGGCGGACAGGCCTCGCCGGCTTCGGGGAAATCTCCAGCTCTCCTTCCTGGTCGTCACCCGCCCTGCCCCCTCCCCCCACCAGGATGTATCTGGGAACAGCCCGCCCCGGAAAGGGGGTGGTGGCTTTTCGGTGTTTGTTTGTTTGTTTGTTTGTTTTTAAGTTGGCACATGTATCTCTTTATTGGTTCGTCCTCAGCCGAGGATACATCTCTGTTGATTTTTTAGAGAGAGTAGAAGGAGAGGGGGGAGGGATATTGGTTGCCTCCCCCACGCACCCCCACCAACCAGGGCCAGGGACGGAGTCTGCAGTCTTGACCGGAATCGAACCCGGGACCCTTCCATCCGCAGGCTGACACTCTATCCACTAACCCGCGCCAGCCAGGGCTTCTCCGGGGCTTTTGCGTCCTTACCACAGTCGCTGTGGGTCCCACCGGCGTCCAAGGCCAGTTCAACACCCAGATCGGGCAGAGAGCGCCCAGCTGGGGGCCGCAGAGCTCCCTACAGCGACACCTCCCCTTGCTCCCCCCTCCCGTTCTGTTCTGGGGGAACCCTCCCCCCACTGAGTGTGAGCAGCGGGCTGTGGGTGTTCCATTAGTGCCGACCGCTGTGAGAGTCAGAGGGAGCGGGTCCCCAAGGCAGTCTGGATGCCTACTCAAGCCTGTTACTTCCAAGACGAGGCTATTGACGTCTGCATTTAATAATGAATGGCCACTCCGCGCTGGTTAATAAAACACGCTCGCCTCAGCCGGTCGGCACGGCTCCGTGGTTGAGAGCATCAACCTACGAACCAGGAGGTCACGGTTCCATCCCCGGGTCCGGGCAACATGCTCGGGTTGGGGGCTCCATCCCCAGTGGGGGGGCGTGCAGGAGGCAGCTAGCCGATCCGTGATCCTCTCTCATCACTGACGTTTCTGTCTCTTTCTCTCCCTCCCTCCCCCTCCCTCTCCGAGATCAATAAAAATATATGAAAGCAACGATGAAATATGCATGCTTTACATCACCAGAGCAGCATGGCGGGTCCATAAGGTGCAATACCACGTGCCACACACACACACACACACACACACACACACACGTTAGAGTCTGGTCAGGGACGTGGGACTCTCGGCTCCGGGGTGGGTGTGAAGGAGATGGGAAAGCTGTGGTGTGTCAGAGGCCCCTGGCATTCAGGGTGGCCCTGGGCAGAAGCCGTTACTTTAAATATATATATAAACGGAATCGAACCCAGGACCCTTCAGACCACAGGCCGGGCTCTATTTACTGAGCCACACCAGCCTGGGCGAAGCCATTGCTTTAATGGAGTCTCGCCAGGTCTGGGGCTCCACTGGATTCCATGGGGCAGGTGTCCCCCGAGGGAGGGAGGGAGGGAGGGAGGGAGGGAGGGAGGGAGGGAGGGAGGGAGGGCCCGCTGAGGCCCTCAGCCCTGGTGGGGCTCACACTGGAGCTGGGGAGACACTGAGGCCTGTGCTCGCCTCATCGGGGAAGGAGAGAGGCACCGTCCTCGGGGGCAAGCAGGGCGTCCACGTGCCTCCCCTCCTGAAGGCGCCCCATGTGTCTGCCACGGCCAGGCGGGGCGGGGCGGGGCCTGGGGGAGGAGTCTTCTCCAACGGGTGTCTTTTTGGAGACTTTGCCCTGTTGAGTGTTTATTGGTGTGTTTGGTGTTTTTTTTTTGAATCCTCACCCGAGGATACTTTCCCATTGATTTTCAGGGAGACAGCGAGGGAGAGACAGAGAGAAACATCGATGTGAGTTGCCTCCTGCACACACACACACACACACACACACACACATGCACGCCCCTGACTAGGGCCCGGGTTGGGGAGGAGCCTGCAGCCCAGACACGTGCCCTTGACCGGAATCGAACCCGGAACCCTTTGGTCTACAGGCCGTCGGTCTATGCACTGAGCCATCCCGGCCGGGGCTGCCCTGTTGCTCACAGGCGCCTGACATTTGGGCTCTGACGTCACGGTCGGGGCATTTCTGCACGTGACGTGTCTCCCTGGAGGAAGCTGGTTGTGAAGGCTCTGGGCTGTGAACCTTTCAGACATGGGGTCTGGATGCAGGTCCGGTCCCCGGCCCCAGTCAGGGCATGTGTGGGGGTGGCAGATGGAGGGTCTCTCATATCTCTCTCTCTCTCTCTCTCTCTCTCTCTCTCTCTCTCTCTCTCTCTCTCTCTCTTTCTCTCACTACCCCCCCACACCTCCCTCCCTTCCACTCTCTCTCCTTTTTTAAACAAAATATTTTATTGATATTTTACAAAGAGGAAGAGAGATGGATAGAGAGCTAGAAACATCAATCTGCTTCCTCCTGCACACTCCCTACTGGGGATGTGCCTGCAGCCCTTGACCAGAATCGAACCCTGGACCTTTCAGTCTGCAGGCCGACGCGCTGTCCACTGAGCCACACCGGTTTCGGCTTCCATTCTCTCTTAAAAGCAAGTCATTCTCTCCCCTGTAGCTTGTGGCGATGCTCACCCCCACGTGGCTCCCTCAGCTCCCTGTGCTGCGTGTGAAAATAAACACAGATGCAGCCGGTCCTGCCAGCCACATGCTTAGCCGCCCGTCCCTCGTTTCCGGAAACCCTTCATCATTCCTTTCATATATTTTTATTGATTTCGGAGAGGGAGGGAGAGGGAGAGAGAGAGAGACAGACAGAAACATCAGTGATGAGAGAGGATCATGGATTGGCTGGCTGGCTGCCTCCTGCACGCCCCCCACTGGGGATGGAGCTCCCAACCTGAGCATGTTACCCTGACCTCTTCCGTTTCCGTTTCCGAGAAGCCAGCCCTGCCTGGGCTGTCCTTTCCTCCCCTGTGGATCTTCAGGCCACGGATTTCCTCTTAGGCCCCGGGGGAGGGTGTGTGTGTGTGTGTGTGTGTGAGTGTGTGTGTAAAGGCTGAGTCAGCTCCCACCAGGGCCAGCAGGGGGCGCGCTCCACGTGGCTGGCCAGCGCGGGGAGTGGGGGTGGGGTGGGGGGACCACCTGAGCCACCTTGGGAAGGATCGCCAAGGGAGGGGCGAGGGAGGGCGCGTGTGTGCACTGGTGTGCCGGTGCGTGCCCGGGAGCGTGTGTGTGCGCCTGTGGGTGCAAGCTGTGCCCGGGTGATGGAGCAGACAGAAGCGGGGGGGCCCATACTGGATGGAATAGCCAGCCATGGTGGCTTCCTGGAGGTGGGCCTCCCTGGGGGGTGAGGGAGATGGCTCACCCCCTCATCTCTCCTCCATGGCCCCCTCCCTGTCGTGTCCTGGGAGAGGGGCAGCCGGTTCTTGGCTGGAGACACAGTGCCTCCCCGGACCCCTTCTCCCCACACACCCGGCTGCTGCAGAAGGGAAGGAGCCAGGTGGCCCCCGGCGGGGAGGGCTCCAGGGTGCCGGGCCCTGTGCCGTCCGGTACGGGTTGGACTCCTGTTGGCTTAACACGGGGACTCAGGGCCGGCGGCACCTTCCGGTCCCTCTGCCTGCCTCGCCCGGAGACCAGCAAGTGTTCGGTTACGGGGCGTTTAATTTTGCCATAAAACAAACAAGCAAGCAAACAAAAAACAACCAGAAAACAGGCCCGGCTGGCATGGCTCAGGGGCTGAGCGTCGACCTAGGAACCAGGAGGTCAGGGTTCGATTCCCGGTCGGGGCACAGGCCCAGGTTGTGGGCTCCATCCCCAGTGCAGGGCGCGCAGGAGGCGGCCGATCCATGATTCTCTCTTATCGCGGATGTTTCTCTCTCTCTCCCTCTTCCTTCCTCTCTGAAACGAATAAAAACGTATTTTACAAAAAGAAGAAGGAAATAAAGGGGAGAGAAGAGGCAGCTTTGCCCGGGAGTGTGTTTCCGACGACGTGAAACGAGGGAAGGCTTCCTCCCCAACGGGGGCCCCTCCTGCTGGGACAGGGCCTGGGGAGGGAGGTGCCCCGTGCAGGCCCCTCGCGCCCAATTAGGGTGAAACCCAGACCCCCTCTCTCTTCCCATGGAGCCCCCTGAGGGGGGATGATTTTCTACCGAAGCACTACCCCTGGATGTTGCTCTTCCTTCTTATTCTCTCCAACGTGCACGGAAGCCCCGGTCGGTGTTGGCTCAGCAGGTAGCGCGTTGGCTGGCGGACAGAAGGGTCCCGGGTTCGATTCTGGTCGAGGGAACCTATCAGTTGCAGGCTTGATCCCTGGCCCTGGTTGAGGCACGTGCTGGAGGCAGCCAATCGGTGATTCTCTCTCATCATTGACGTGTCTCTCTCTCCCTCTCTCTCTCTCTTTCTCTCTCTCTCTCTCTCTCTCTCTCTCTCTCTCTCTCTCTCTCTCTCTCTCTCTCTCTCTTTCTCTCCCCTTCCTTTCCACCCTCTCTAAAAATCAATGGGAAAGTATCCTCAGGTGAAGATTAGCAAAGAAAAAAAAGAAAAGAAAAAAGAAAGAAAGGGGAGAAGGGAGGGAGGAAGGAAGGAAGGAGGGAGGGAGGGAAGGAAGGGAGGAAGGGAGAGTAAAAACAAACTATTGATTTTGGGGGGTGGGGGGAAGACACCCCGGAATGATGTGTTTGGAGCTTTGGGCTGAGCCAGGCTCTGCACCCGGCACACTTCTATTGGCTGCAGGCGGAAGTGCCCTTAGATTTTAAAAACAAACCAGCCGATGGCTAATCGTATTGATTTCAGAGAGGGAGAGGGAGAGGGAGACGTCGGTGATGAGAGAGGATGCCCCTGGCTTTCCTCGGCCCCGGTTGACTTGCCTCATCCGGGGAACAGTCTGGCAGGCGGCGTGCTCACACGTGTGCCATCACGGAGGACGCCGGAGGCCTTGGGGCTCCCGGGAGGGGGGCCGGTCCAGGCGGGACCCCTGCCGCTCAGCACGTGGGGTTCGTTGTTAACAGCATCAGCGAGCGGTCCAACAGCATCAGCGAGAGGCCCGACTTGCCTGGAGGGCCGAGAGCATCCACATGGGTGGGCGGGCGGGCGGGCTTGGAGGAGCGTCTGTGCGTGGCCCCGCCGTCTCCATGGTGACGGGAGGGCGCGCCCAGCCTGGAGGAGGCTCCCTCCTGGGTCCAGCCCTCACCACGGCCCACTCCCTAGGCCAGTGGTCGGCAAACTCATGAGACCACGGAGCCCAATACCAACAGGACAACGACTGACATGTTTCCTGAGAGCCACCTTGTTTTAACGTAAAGCCCTTCTAACGCCACTTCTTCCACGTAGACTCGGCCCAGGCCGTGGTGTTTTGTGGAAGAGCCACACTCAGGGGGCCAAAGAGCCGCAGGCGGCTCTCGAGCCGCGGTTTGCCGACCACGGCCCTGGGTCTTCGTCTCACACGTCTGAGGGGAGGCACGCAGCTGCTGGGCCCGTGATGTGTCCACTTCATTCAGCGCGTGGTTGAGCATCCACCCATGAGCCAGATTCAGATTCCCGGTCAGGGCACAGGCCCGGGCTGTGGGCTCCATCCCCAGTGTGGGGCGAGCAGGAGGCAGCCGATCCATGATCCTCTCTCATCGTGGATGTTTCTCTCTCCCTCTCCCTTCCTCACTAAAATCAACTAAAAAGAGGGAAAGAAGTGACTGTTTCCTCTTTTCCATTACATGTATGCATCACAGCCCCTGGAAGCAGTTGTAGGCCATACGAGCTACATCTATCTGATAAGACAGATGACTGCGCCCTAGCTTTTGTTGTTGTTGTTAATCCTCACCCAAGAATACCTTTTCCATTGATTTTTTTTTTTAGAGAAAGTGGAAGGGGGGTGGGAGAAACATCGATGTGAGAGAGACACACATCAATTAGTTGCCTCGTGCATACACCCCCAACCACGGCCGGGAGGTGGATCCTGCAACCCAGCGGTATGCGTCCTCGACCGGGAATCAAACCCGTGACCTGACGGTGTCCAGGCCGACGCTCCAACCACTGAGCTACCCCAGCCAGGGCTGCACACTAGGTTTCCCAAACGCTTCTCTCCGCCTCGCTGTTCCGAGTCTGGGTTTACAGAAGAGCTGTCCACACCGCTCTCCTCCCTCAGCCCGCCCCCACTTGGCGATCCCTCCCAAGGTGGCTCAGGTGGGGGTCCCCTGGTGTTGGCAGGTGGAATCTCTCTCTCTCTCTCTCTCTCTCTCTCTCTCTCTCTCTCTCTCTCTCTCTCTCTCCCTTTTCCTTGTTTCGGGGGCTTTCAAAACACACGCAGAGGAGTAAGCCATTCCCTAGATGCGGCTGTCTGGCGGGTGGTTGTGTGGGTGCTGGGCGGGGGTTGCTGACACCCTCAGGGGCCTCCGTGTGCTCTGAGAAGGAGGAGACGAGGGTCAACGTTTCCCGTCGGAGCTGGGCAGGGTCCCGCGTGCGTAACTCGGGGGGATCCTTCTCCAAGAGGAGACGCTGTGTCCGGCCGATGCGTGGCTCCGCGGTTGAGCATCCACCTAGGAACCGGGAGGTCACCGTTTGATTCCCGGTCGGTCGGGGCACACGCCCAGATTGCAGGCTCCGTCTCCAGGAGGGGGCCGTGCAGGAGGCAGTCGATCCATGATTCTCTCCCGTGGTTGATGTTTCTCTCTCTCTCTCTCCCTCTCCCTTCCTCTCCGAAATCAATGAAAAGAGTTAAAAAAAAAAAAAAAAAAAAAAAAAAAAAAAAAAAAAGAGGAGTTGTTGTTTTGATCCAGAACACTTGCCCACAAAGGCCCCTCTGTGAGATGAGGCGTGCTATTGTATCAGGGATTTGGCGTTGCCCCGGCCCCAGGCCCTCCCCCGCGCAGCAGCCAGGGGCAAGGAGGCCATGGGTGCCACACTGGACTTCTGGCCCCGGGTCCCCTCGGCCAGCTGCTGAGGCCTGGCCCCTCGCCTCCCGAGTCCCAGCACCCGGAGACAGGACCGCGCCCCCCCCCCCCCCCCCCCCCGCCCCTGTGTCTCCAAAATCTTCGCAGCCTTCGGGACTTTCATCCTTAAAGCCTTCGGTGAACACTTCCTGCTCTAGCCGCTAGAGTATTAAACCGAAGCCATCCTTTCTCTTTTTTTCTTTTTTTTAATATGTTTTATTGATTTTTTACAGAGAGGAAGGGAGAGGGATAGAAAAGGAGAGGAATAGAGAATTAGAAACATCGATGAGAGAGAAATATCAACCAGCTACCTCCTGCACACCCCCCATTGGGGATGTGCCCACAACCAAGGTCCATGCCCTTGACCGGGAATCGAACCCGGGACCCTCCAGTCCACAGGATTGACACTCTATCCACTGAGCCAAACCAGCTAGGGCATCTTTTTAAAAAATTTTTTTAAATATATTTTCACTGTTTTTCTAGAGGAAGGGAGAGGGAGAGGGAGAAAAACATCCACGAGGAGAGAGAACCATGGATCGGCTGCCTCCTGCACGCTCCCTTCCTGGGGATGGAGCTCACAACCGAGTCAGGGATGGAACCGTGGCCTCCGGGTTCCTGGGTGGATGCTCACACGAGGAGCCACCCATCCTCTGGAACGCGAGGCTTTCGGGATCTGCTCCCGGCTCCGGCCTTAAGAGATGCTCTGACGAGGGAAGCGGTGGCAGGGCTGTCACCGGCGGCCCCCGGGCACCAAGTAGGTCGGGTGCTGTCTCCGTCCGGGCGGGATCGCAGGGAGTCACCACCGCGCATGTGGGAGCTGCGGGTCTCGGGCGCCGTTGCAATCTGGTTCCATAGCCTCCCTCCATCCCGGGTCCTCTCGGGTCCGCCAGCATCCTCCGGCCCTCTCCCCCTGCACCTCCCTCTCCTCCCCCCACCCACCAGCATAACCACGGCTAAAACGGCCATCGGAAGGTTGGCTGGCCGCCCTGCCCGCGGGGCCCACACAAGGCTGGCCCTCCCTGCTGGCTGGGAAAACTCTGTCCCTTTCCCTGTGGGGTTCACAGTGGTTAGCACATCTGCCGGTGGACCACCCACTGTAGGGTCCCAGGCTCCATCCCTGGCCAAGGGCATGTACCTGGGTTGCAGGTTCGACCCCCCCCCCCCGGTCCAGCTGGGGCTCACGAGGGAAAGAAACCTGGCGACCCATTGACGTGTGTCTCTCACATGAATGTTCCCCTTTCTCTTCCCCACCTTCCCTCTCTTCACACTGACAAAAAATAAGTAAACAAATAACATTTTAAAAAGCCGAAACCGGTGTAGCTCAGTGGATAGAGCGTCGGCCTGCGGACTGAAGGGTCCCAGGTTCGATTCCGGTCAGGGGCATGCACCTTCGTTGCGGGCACATCCCCAGCAGGGGGTGTGCAAGAGGCGGCTGATGGATGATTCTCATCGATGTTTCTAACTCTCTATCCCTCTCTCTTCCTCTCAGTGAAAAATCAAAATATATTTTTTTAAAAGTCAATGGGAAGAATATATATATATATATTCTTCAAGTGAAGACTAACAAAATAATAAACCACTTTTTAAAATGTGAATTATAGATACATATCAGATCACGTTTTAATACAAAGGTATCCCAAATATTTGCGTATGGGACATACTTATAGAAAACACGTGCTGTTTCTCTGAAATTCAGATTTCACCAGGAGACCCTGTATCTTCTATCGGACAACCCTCGGTTTTTTAAAAACGTTTCTTTCTCTGCTCCCAACCCGGCTCACTCGCCTTCAAGCAAAACGCCAAAGTGACAGGGAACGTCAGACTCTGTGGCAGCAGTTTTGTTTCTCGTCTAAGACGGCGAATGGCTTTCCCTGGCAGGCGAACATGATGGCAGACCGTGTATAATTACTGTTTGGGGGGGGGGGGGGTTCTCTTTGTGGGTGCCTGTGGTGGGGGTGTTCAGCCCTGGGCAGAGTTAGGCCTCTCCCAGGACCGGCCTGTGCCCTGAACCCCTGCTGCCCACACCTTTTCTATAAGCAGGCATCTCACTTCATTTCTCTCGGCTCGGGTCCTAATTATGCAACGTGGTTCTTGCTCACCTGCATTCACACCTCAATCCAATCTGTGATGGCCCTTTTATTATTTTTTTATTTTTTTTGTAATGCTTTTCTTGATTGCAGAGAGGAAGAGAGAGGGATAAAAACATCAGCGATGAGAGAGAACCGTGGATCAGCTGCCTCCTGCATGCCCCACACTGGGAATGGAGCCCGCAACCCCGGGCGTGTGCCCTGACCGGGAATCGAACCGTGACCTCCTGGTTCACAGGTCAGTGCTCAACCAGGGAGCCACACCAGCCGGGCATAAAAAATAAAAATAAAAAAATAAAAAATTTGCCAAAACCAGTGTGGCTCAGTGGATAGAGCGTCGGCCTGCGGACTGAAGGGTCCTGGGTTCGATTCCGGTCAAGGGCATGTACCTTGGTTGCGAGCACATCCCCGGTGGGGGGTGTGCAGGAGGCAGCTGGTCGATGCTTCTCTCTCGTCGACGTTTCTGGCTCTCTATCTCTCCCCCTTCCCCTCTGTAAAAAATCAATAAAATATATATTTTTAAAAAAGATGAGAACACTGACTTCAGGGTTCCTCACGATATTCGTGTCACCTTCCGGGCGGTCTTTTGAAACACCACCTCCGACAGCGAGGAAATGCGTCTCTAGACTTCAATGGGGTGTTTTTTTTTTCTTCTCATTCTCTGTTCCGCTGTCACGTCTTCACTTCCCTTTCTTTGTCCGTAATGAAAAGAAAGAAAGAAAGAAAAAAAAACAAAAAAAAACACTGCTCTCGCTCGCCAAATGCTGAGTGTGCGGTGGGCAGCACCTGGCTCCCTGGCCTGGGGAAGGTGAGGAGCGTCGCCATGGAAACAGAGCAGGTGCAGGGATGCGGGGTCCGAGGTGAGATGTGGCAGAGGAAGGCCTCCGGGAGGACATGCTCAGGTGAGGCCCAGGTGCCGGGCTGGAGGCAGGCGGCCGGGAGCCAGGCTGGGGTGGGAGGGAGATGGGAGGGGCTGCGAAGTACGGGACAAAGCCCATTCCAGAAACAAAAGAGAGGCCTGTGTCAGGGTGCCCTGCTTTGTTGGTGCTCCAGCAGGGGGTGCGCCCACTGCACCATCCTGTCCCCGCTCTGCTCTTCATGCCTCGGACCCTGTCTTTGCTTTTCCGCCCACCCAGCCAGCTTTTAGGACTGTCTGGAAGATGCTCAGTGAAAGTATAAAGCTAGGTGAATGGATGGATGGAAGAATGGGTGGACGGATGGATGAAAAAAAAAAAAAAAGAAAGAAAAAAGGCCGAAACAGGTTTGGCTCAGTGGATAGAGTGTCGGTCTGCGGACTGAAGGGTCCCAGGTTCGATTCTGGTCAAGGGCATGTACATTGGTTGCGGGCACATCCCCGGTGGGGCCAGCTGATCGATGTTTCTCTCTCATTGATGTTTTAGCTCTCTATCCCTCTCCCTTCCTCTCTGTAAAAAATCAATAAAATATATTTTTTTAAAAGAAAGTATAAAGCTAGATGAATGGATGGATGGATGGATGGATGAAAAAAAAAAGAAAGAAGGAGGGAAGGAAGGAAGGAAGGAAGGACGGAAGACGTCCATTGAGGGTGTCCAGTTCCTGACATATCACATTTTATTCCAGGAGCTGTGTTTTATGTTTAATTTTAATGTTTTTAAAATAGATTGCCTTGCCCAGCTGGCCTGACTCAGTAGTTGAGTGTCCATGATGATAGAAAACAGGTCGGCTGCCTCCTGCACGGCCCCCTCCTGGGGATGGAGCCCGCAACCTGGGCACATGCCCTGACCGGGAATCCAACCCGGACCTCCTGCTTCATAAGTCAATGCTCAACCACTGAGCCACACCAGCCAGGCCAGCCTGCGGTTTCTGACCAGATGGGTACGGGATGTATTGTCTCTGTTCCTCCCGAGGCCGGTCGCTTAAGCATCCTGTCTCCCAGTTTGGTCTTGGTTTGGTTCCTGGCTGCTTCCCCCTTCCTGTGTGGGTCTCGGCCACCTGTCTGGAGCGGCCCTCACATATGTAAGACCTGAGCAGCATTGGTACACACACACACACACACACACACACAATACCACACAGACACATAAACACACACACAAACACACACGGTGTATCACAAAGACACACACATAACACATGCTGCACACATATGCACACACACACACATACCACATAACAGGCTACACACACACACACACACACACACACACACCACATAACAGGCTACACACACTCACACACACATCAGACTGCATCCATGTCTCATCCATCGAAAGGTCTCCATAACTCATTTTCTCAAATGCCTGCCACTCTGTCTGCCTCTTCTCATTTCTGCTGCCCTGGCTGCACCCATCCACTGCCTCTCCCTGACCCGAAATACTATTATCTTCTCCACCCAATGTAATATAAATTGCTCCTAATGGCAGGGTCTGAGACGGGCGGTTACATCCAGTATTCCCCCCTCTGCGGCGCCCAATCTGTGTCTATTGTGTTTTTGGCTGGCCCTGGCCCTCTCTGCCCCATTTTTGGATTTGTACGAAATAGAAATCTGAGCCATTTGCTTATAGGAGGTCCATGAAAATGTCTCAAGCCGCTTGGCAGTGTACAAATGTACAATGGTGTCAAGTGAGCATCTAGCCATTGTGGGGTTTTTTGTTTTTTGTTGGTTTTTTTTTTGGGGGGGGGGGGGAGGGTCAGGCATATGAGTGAACCCACCTAAGGGTCACCAGTGAGTCAGCTGAGTCTGTAGTAACGTGTGTTTTTTAAAATATTTTTTATTGGTTTCAGTGAGGAAGAGAGCGGGAGAGATAGAAACAGCAGTGATGAGAGAGAACCATGAATCGACTGCCTCCTGCACGTCCCCCCTACTGAGGACTGAGCCCACGACCTGGGCATGGGATGGAACCAGGGACCCTTCCATCTGCAGGCCGACACTCTATTCACTGAGCCACACCGGCTAGGGCTCTTCCTGGCCCTGGTTGGCATGCATCCTCCCTCGTGTTGTTTGCAGTAATATGGCAAGTGTCCCCCGGACCATGACGAGGGCCAGTTAGCAGGAGGAGTGATATAGTGAGATCTAACCCCCACCACATCCTCTCTATTGGGCCAGGCACCCTTGACATCTTCACACCCATCACCTGAGCTCATCCCCTCAGGAACCACATACGGAAGGCGCCGTGTTTCCATCCTCGCTTGGCAAAGTAGACTTGGCAACGGGAGGATGAGAACCCTGGCCACAGCTGTTCCGGTTTGAGAGTCCCGGTAATCCGGCACCTGGGGCAGCGGCGCCTATAGGGTCAGCACCTGGGGCTTGTGTCTATAGGTCCGGGTCCTGTGTTGATGCCTACAGGTCAGCACCTGGGACAGTGGCCTGTGGATTCAGCAGGATTAGACAGTGTCTATATATATAGATGTAGCACTTGGGGCAGCCCTCTATTTTCAGCACCCGGGACAGTGGTCTGTGGGCTCAGCACCTGGGAGTGTGCACCTTTCAGCACCAAGGATAGCGGTTATAGATTCAGCACCTGGGACAGCGCTCGCCCCGCCCCCCCCCGGGCTTGTCCACAGATTCAGCACCTAGGACAGTGTCTGGACTTAGCCCGGCCCAGTTCAGAGGCTGGTAGATCTAGCACCCAAGACAGTGTCTCTTCAGCACCAAGGACAGAACCTATGGGTTCAGAGCCTGGGACCCCCACCTGCTTTTCCGTCCTAGACAGGAAGGAGCAGGAGGTGGGGTATGGGCGTGACTATGCCCAGGAGAGGCTGGGTTTGTAGCGACAGGCACAGAGGACGAAGACCCTCATTCGATGCACGCCTCTCTCTTCCACCTCCGCTCCGCCGTCCCCTGTTCTTGCGTTACCGTCGCTCCTTGGGGCGAGCAAACACCCCCACCGCCTTGCTACCTGACCACCAAGTCTGTTGTCCATTGACCTGGAGACATACCTAAGCCCTCCTGGGCAGAAAACAAACAAACAGGGTAAGACCGAAGCTTGACGATAAGGAAGTGTTTCCGTTGAAAATGTCATTCTCGCCGAAACCGGTCTGGCTCAGTGGATAGATCGTCGGCCTGCAGACTGAGGGGTTCCGGGTTCGATTCCGGTCAAGGGCATGTACCTTGGTTGCGAGCACATCCCCGGTGGGGGGTGTGCAGGAGGCAGCTGATCGATATTTCTCTCTCATTGATGTTTCTAACTCTCTATCCCTCTATCCCCCTCTCTGTAAAATATATATATATATATATATATATATATATATATATATATATATACTGTATATATATATTTTTTAAAGCGTTTTTTAAAAAAAAGAAAAGATAATGTCATTCTCATCGGAGCATTTCTCTGTGTTGCTGAAGGTCTCCAGATCGTAGCGTTTTCTTTATTTTTTTAACTTAACTTTTGTTGTTGAACGTATGACGGCTGTCCCCATTTTTCTCCCTCTGTGACCTCCTCCATCCCCACCTCGCGTGTCACTTGGACGCGGGTCTCATGAGCTCTTTAGAAGGGTGCGCTGAGTTTTCTCAGTGTGCGGGCATTTGTTAAGTTGTCTGCCGAACCTAACTGTGGCATGGCCAGAGAGCATGGTCCCTGCGATTTAACCCTTTGGCTTTTTTGTGTGATATGCTTCACATCCCAAGATATAATAAATCCTTTATCTCTGCCCTGACCGGTGTGGTTCAGTGGATAGAGCATCGGCCTGCAGACTGGGGGGGGGGGGGGGGGTCCCCCAGGTTCGATTCCAGTCAGGGGCATGTACCTTGGTTGCGGGCACATCCCCAGTGGGGGGTGTGCAGGAGGCAGCTGATGGATGTTTGTCTCTCCTCGATGTTTCTAACTCTCTATCCTTTCCCTTCCCCTCTGTGGAAAATCAATAAAATATCTTTAAAAAAAATAAAAATAAACAGTTTATCTTTAAATAACGTAAGTACTGTATTGCCACCCGTTTTCGTAGAAAAGCTTCTTGGGTAAATATTTCACAAAGGTTCCGTGCGCCCTGAACACACTTGGTAGCTGTCAGCTCTCGAGAATATAAAATTCCATAAGTCCCTTGGGTGAAGCGTGTCAGCCGCAAGGTCAAGTCTCTTCTGCCCCTACGCCAATGACGTGTGATTTCATTATTACCAAGCACTTCTCCTCGTTGGTGCGTGCCCTCGGCCCCCGAGCCCGTTCTGTCTGACAGGGACGGGCCACACAGCAGCTTTCTGCTGATTGCAATTTGCATAGTGTGTTCCTTTCCTGCCGTTTTAATTAAAAAATTATCGGTGTCAGAGAAGAAGAGAGAAGGAGAGAGAGAGAAAGAGAGAGAGAGAGAAACAACAGCGATGAGAGAGCATCATGGATCAGCTGCCTCCTGCACACCCCACACCAGGATGGAGCCAGCCACTCAGGCTCATGTGCCCCTGACTGGGAATCGAACCTATGACCTCCTGGTTCCTAGGTCAATGCTCGGAGCCCGCCGGCACGGTGCCCACCATTTAAATGTCACCTTTTCTGTGTCTGCACCTCGTGGACAGCTCCCACAGGCAGAGCATGCGTGAATTGTTGTCCTCCGCCTGCCAACTCATTGCTTTGAACCGGAGCATCTGGTGTCTCTGCGTTTAATTGAATTAGCGGCTCCTGTAGGTTAGGGCCACCCCTCTCATCTCAGGCCTGCTCCTTGCTTCACATCTCCTTCCTGCACCTCCTGTTTATCGCCTCCTTTTGCATTTTTTTTTTTTAAATCAGCTTTTGGGAACTATGTCAGGAACCCAACCACTTCTCACCAGCGCGCACGGCTGCCATCCTCACCCGGACCATCCCCCTGGCTCCCCCACCCTCTCCCCCACCCCCCACAGCAGGAGGAGCCTGAAGCCTCCTGACTCACCGCCTCGCCCGCCCGGCATCTCTCCTGCCACCCACTCCCCACCCGCCCTCGGCCATCTGCTCTCAGAGCGGCAGCCAAAGCCGGCTACTGATACCACGGACGCTCCCTCACTAAAGGCTGCCGCGGCCCTGGCCCGCATTGCTCAGTGGGTAGAGCGTCGGCCTGCGGCCTGAAGAGTCCAGGGTTCCAGTCCACTCAAGGGCACAGGCCAGGGGTTGCGGGCTCCATCCCCGGGGGGGAGGGGGACGACGTGCCAGAGGCAGCTGATCCATGATTCCCTCTCAGCATCGATGTTTCTCTCTCTCTTCCTTCCTCCCTTTCTCCAATAAAATCAATAAAAACATATTTTAGCCCTGGCTGGTTTGGCTTAATGGATAGAGCATCGGCAGTGCTGACTGAAGGGTCCCGGGTTCGATTCCGGCCAGGGGCACATGTCTGGGTTGTGGGCTCGATGCTCAGGAGGGGGCGTGCAGGAGGCAGCCGATCCATGATTCCCTCTCATCATCGATGTCTCTCTCTCTCTCTCTCTCTCTCTCTCTCTCTCTCTCTCTCTCTCTCCATCTCTCCTTCCCTCTCTCTCTCTCTTCTTTTCTCTCTCTCTCTCTCTCTCTCTCTCTCTCTCTCTCTCTCTCTCTCTCAAATAAAAACAATTAAAAAAATAAAATGGGGTAGTAACCAAAAGCAAATATTCTAGGAGAGAAGCACTGGGGTTGGGGGTGGGGGGAGAGAATACTTAGACGTGAGGAACGAAAAGCAAGACCACCTGTGGTTGCCAAAACTGGTGTGGCTCAGTGGATAGAGCGTCAGCCTGCAGACTGAAAGGTCCCAGGTTCGATTCCGGTCAAGGGCATGTACCTTGGTTGCGGGCACATCCCTGGTGGGGAGTGTGCAAGAGGCAGCTGATAAATGTTTCTCTCTCATCGATGTTTCTAATGCTCTCCCCCTCTCCCTTCCTCTCTGTAAAAAAATCAATAAAATATTTTATTTTAAAATTCTGGGGGTGGACGGTGGGGGAGGCTGCCCAGCCACAGGAATGCCCCTCTGCCACCACGCTGCACGCTCACACAGGGCAGAACGGTGAGTTGCGTGTTACATACGTGTTACCGCAATAAGGGGGGGGGGAGCTGAGAGGCAGCGTGTTGCAATGGTGGTTGGGGGAGGTTAGAAACGGCTGTGGCAGCATAACCATGATGGCTTGTCTCAGTTTCGGTTCTTGCAAGGGTATTTCTTGGATCACATGATCTCACACACCTAAAGAAATTAATGAACAGCATAGACTGATGAACAAACACAGACCCAGGGAAAGAGAAGCAGCGATCAGACTCTCAAACCTCAGAGGGAAGGTAGGGGAGGGGTGGGGTAAGGGGAAGAGATCAACCAAAGGACTTGTGTGCATGCCCATGGGCCTAGCCAGTGGCCATGGACAACAGGGGGGTGGGGGCATCTGTGGGGAGGGGTTTGGGATGGGGATGGGGGGATGAGAGACAATATGTGATACCATAATCAATAAAAAAAATAAATAAATAAAATAAAAAGAAATGGCTGTAGGCTGTGGACGGCAGCAGGTAGGTGCCGGCTAACCTGGGGGCCAGTGGCCGGCCGGTGGGCCAGCGTCTGCAGGCCGCGGTGTGGGCACAGGCAGGCGGGCGGCCCAGCCCCGCGGGAAGCCTCCTGGAGGGACCAGGGGCCACCCACGCCTTCCCGCCCGCCCGCCCGCCCGAGGGTGTGAGCGTAACGAGCCGTCTCCTCTGGTTTGTCCCCAGGCGGAGGTGACGAGAGGACAGACTCCCGGGCACGGCCGGGGGGCCTGGACGGAGGGAAGAAGACAGTCTCTTAGGTGGTGCCTCACACATCAGGTCCCACCATTTCCTTCTTTAATACGTTTTTATCGTGGATGGTTTCACGATATCTCCCCTTTCCTCCCCCTTCCCTCCCCCTTCCCTCTCCTCCTCCAGGGATTCCATGTTTAAAAACAATATTTTTTATTGATTCCAGAGAGGAAGGGGGAGAGAGAGAGTGAGAGAGAGAAAGGACTGACAGGTCCCGGGTTCGATTCCCGGTCAAGGTCACGTACCTCGGTTGCAGGCCATCCCCGGCCCTGATGGGGGCCCGTGCGGGAGGCAACCAGTGGGTGTGTGTCTCTCTCACATGACGTTTCTCTCTGTCGCTGCCTCTCTCTCTCCCACTCTCCCTAAAAATCAACGGAGCTCTGGCCGGTGTGGCTCAGTGGATGGAGCGTCGGCCTGCGGACTGAGGGGTCCCAGGTTCGATTCTGGTCAAGGGCATGGACCTTGGTTGTGGGCACATCCCCAGGAGGGGGTATGCAGGCGGCAGCTGATGGATATGTCTCTCTCATCGATGTTTCTAACTCTCTACCCCTCTCCCTTCCTCTCTGTGAAAAATCAATAATATATATATTAAAAAAAAAAACAAAAAACACACACGTATGTGTATATACCCTGGCGGGCGGGAAGGGTTCCACATGGTCCCAGGGCCACGCCCGTGACCTATCCCTCTCCTGTGACCTTTGCTCTCCCATGACCTTTGCTCTCCCGTTACCTTTGCTCTCCTGTGACCCTCACTTTCCTGTGACCTTTGCTCTCCCATGACCTTTGCTCTCCTGTGACCTTTGCTCTCCTGTGACCCTCGCTCTCCCGTGACCTTTGCTCTCCCATGACCCCCGCTCTCCCGTGACCTTTGCTCTCCCATGACCCCCGCTCTCCCGTGACCTTTGCTCTCCGTGACCTTTGCTCTCCCATGACCCCCGCTCTCCCGTGACCTTTGCTCTCCCGTGACCTTTGCTCTCCCGTGACCTTTGCTCTCCCGTGACCTTTGCTCTCCCGTGACCTTTGCTCTCCGTGACCTTTGCTCTCCGTGACCTTTGCTCTCCCATGACCTTTGCTCTCCCGTGACCCTCGCTCTCCCGTGACCTCGCTCTCCTGTGACCTTTGCTCTCCCGTGACCCTCGCTCTCCCGTGACCCTCGCTCTCCCGTGACCTTTGCTCTCCTGACCCCCGCTCCTCTCCACTCCCGTGACCTTTGCTCTCCTCCGTACCCCCCGCTTCCTGTACCTTTGCTCTCCGTGACCTTTGCTCTCCCGTGACCCTCGCTCTCCCGTGACCTTTGCTCTCCGTGACCCTCGCTCTTCGTGACCCCCGCTCTCCGTGACCCCCGCTCTCCCGTGACCCCCGCTCTCCCGTGACCCCCGCTCTCCCGTGACCCCCGCTCTCCCGTGACCCTCGCTCTCCCGTGACCCCCGCTCTCCGTGACCCCCGCTCTCCCGTGACCCCCGCTCTCCGTGACCCTCGCTCTCCGTGACCTTTGCTCTCCATGACCCTCGCTCTCCGTGACCTTTGCTCTCCATGACCCTCGCTCTCCGTGACCCCCGCTCTCCCGTGACCTTTGCTCTCCCATGACCCCGCGCTCCTACCGGACCCCCCTCCCTCCCCGTGGACCCTCCCTCGCTCTTTCCCGTGACCCCCCGCTATCCCGTGTGACACCTTTTGCTCTCCGTGACCTCTCGCTTCTCCCGTGACCCCCGCTCTCCGTGACCCCGTCTCCGTGACCCCCGCTCTCCCGTGACCTTTGCTCTCCGTGACCCCCGCTCTCCCGTGACCTTTGCTCTCCGTGACCCCCGCTCTCCGTGACCCCCGCTCTCCCGTCTCCCCGCAGATGGATGGTTTCTAGCCTGCTCCCCAACCCCACCTCGGCCGAGTGTTGGGCGGCCCTCCTGCGCGATCCCATGACTCTTGATATGGACGCGGTCCTGTCAGACTTTGTTCGGTCCACGGGGGCAGAACCGGGTCTGGCCAGGGACCTGCTGGAAGGTAGGTGTCCTCCCGGCGTCCCCAACCCCCTCTGGGAGCCAGCGCCGCCCCGCCCCGCCCCGCCTGCCCGGGGGCGAAGGGGAGGCCCTGGTGGGGACCCCTGACGCTTGCTGTTTTTTAAATAACATTTTATCGCGCTGACCCGTGTGGCTCAGCGGATAGAGCGTCGGCCTGCGGACTGAAGGGTCCCGGGTTCGATTCCGGTCGAGGGCATGAACCTTGGTTGCGGGCACATCCCCAGTGGGGGGGGGTGTGCAGGAGGCAGCTGGTCGGTGTTTCTCCCTCATCGATGTTTCTCCCTTCCTCTCTGTAAATAAATAAATAGAATATATATTTTTTAAAATAAATACATAAAGTACATTTTTATCGACATGAGAAAAGAAGGGAGAGGGAGAGGCACATCCATGATGAGAGAGAATCGCGGACCAGCTGCCTCCTGCTCGCCCCCCACCGCGGATGGAGCCCACCACAACCTGGGCCTGTGCCCGGACGGGGAATCGAACCGTGACCCCTCCGGCCGGGCCACCTCCCGCCTTTCCTCTCTCGCCCGCAGGCAAGAACTGGGACCTGTCGGCCGCCCTGAGCGACTATGAGCAGCTCCGGCAGGTGCACACGGCCAACCTCCCGCACGTCTTCAACGAGGGCCGGCCCCCGAAGCCGCCGGAGCGCCCGCCCGCGCAGCCCGGGCACAAGGCGGAGCGCGCCTGCCCGCCGAGACCGGAGGACAGCGCCCAAGGTGCCCGCCGTGAGGGCCCCCCCACCCCCCGTGCCTGAGCCCCGAGCCCGCCTCCTTCCCGGCCGTCCCACCGAGAACCCCTCCCGAGGGCCTGCATTTCCCCGAATTCAACTCAAAAGAAAAATCGGGGCCCGGCCAGCGTAGCCCAGTGGGTAGAGCATCGGCCTGCAGACCAGAAAGAAGGGTCCCGGGTTCGATTCCGGTCAAGGGCACCTGCCCTCGGCTACAGGCTGCTCCTCAGCCCGTGCGGGAGGGAGTAACCCATCGATGTGTCTCCCATCGACGTTCCCCTCTGTCTCTCCCCCTCCCTCCCGCTCTCCCTCACAGTCCACAGGCTCGGTCCCCAGGAAGGGGGGGGCGCGCAGGAGGCGGGGGGTCCGTGCTTCCCTCTCATCCTGTTGTTGGTTTTCTTACTAAGACCATTCTGATCGCGTGGGTTTTCTAACTCTGTCGAGTTAGAAATGATTTCATGTGCTTTCTGTTGACACAGCGAAATCCATGTGCCTCCTGTTGCATCAGGGGACACACACACACACACACACACACACACGGGTGAACACAGACGTGCATGCACGCACGCACACTCACGCACGTACGCATGCACCCTAACACCCGCCGGGCTGTGGCGACTGAGCATTGAGTTTGACCCTGTTTGCCGGGCCCCAGCGCCCCAGCGCCCCAGCCGGACTCGAACCCTGGTCTCCCCTCCCCGCCCCTCCCCCCGCAGAGAAGCGCCTGTCCCGGGGCATCTCGCACGCCAGCTCCGCCATCGTGTCGCTGGCGCGGTCCCACGTGGCCAGCGAGTGCAGCAGCGAGCAGTGCCCCCTGGAGATGCCCATCTACACCTTCCAGCTGCCGGACCTGAGCGTGTACAGCGAGGACTTCCGCGGCTTCATCGAGCGCGACCTCATCGAGCAGGCCACCATGGTGGCCCTGGAGCAGGCGGGTGAGCGGCCGCGCCGACCACAGGGCGCGGGAGAGGCGCCTGGGGTCCTGGCAGGGTCGCGGGTTCAATTCCCGGTCCTGGTTGGGGTGCGTGCGGGAGGCAACCAATCCATGCGTCTCTCTCCTCAACGGGTGCGGAAACTCAGTTGCGACAAGATACATAGATATATATGGATACGAATATCATATCCTAATATCTAGATCTCTTCCTCTCTCTATTATTACTATCTATCATTCTCCTCCCCTCTATCTTCCTCTCCTCTCTCTCTCTCTCTACCTCTCTTTCTCTACTCTCTTACCTCTCTCTCTCTCTCTCTCTCCAATCCTCTCGCTCCTCTCTCCTCTCTCTCTCCTCTCTCTCCCTCTCTCTCTCCCTCTCTCTCTCTCTCTCTCTCCTCTCCTCTCTCTCTCTCTCTCTCTCCCCCCCTCCCTTCGCCTCTCTGGAATTAAAAAATAAAAGAAAGGAAAAGTAGCCACAATGCCCCACCTTCCCCTGAGGTCCTGGAAACCCCTCCAGCCCTTGTGGCTCCGTGGATAGAGCGTCGGCCTGCGGACCGAAGGGTCCCGGGTTCGATTCTCCTGCACATGCCCAAGATGGGCGTGCAGGAGGCAGCCGATGTGTGATTCCCCCTCATCTCGGATGCTTCCCTCTCCCTTATCTCCCCTCCTCTCTGAAATCGACATAAATACGTGTGGTTTTTATAAAAAAAGAACGCGGAATAAATCGAGCTTCTGCCGCACGCAGGTCGCCTGAACTGGTGGTCCACGGTGTGCACCAGCTGCAAGCGGCTCCTGCCTTTGGCCACGACCGGCGACGGGAACTGCCTCCTGCACGCCGCCTCCCTGGGTGAGCCCACGGGGCAGGGGGGACGTGGAAAACGCACGAGGAAAGACCTGTCCGGATAGGAGGAGGCCCGAGCGGAACTGGCCCTGGGATGGGGGTCTAGGGAAATCAAAGGGGACTTCCTGGAGGAGGCGGGGTTTTACTGAGACTCAAAAGAACGGAGCGAAAGCGTGGGAAGGAGGCCCGCCCGGCACGGCTCTGTGGTTGAGCGTCGACCTATGAACCAGGAGGTCAGGGTTGGATTGCCCGGTCAGAGCACATGCCCATTCGGGTTGCGGGCTTATAGGAGCATGCCGGAAGCAGCCAGTCAGTGATTCTTTCTCATCGTGGATGTTTCTCTCTCCCTGTCCCTGCCTCTGAAATCAATAAAAATATGTATTTTTTTTTAAGATATATTTTATTGATTTTGTACAGAGAGGAAGAGAGAGAGATAGAGAGTTAGAAACATCGATGAGAGAGAGTCATCGATCAGGCGCCTCTTGCACACCCCCTACTGGGGATATGCCCGCAACCAAGGTACATGACCTTGCCCGGAATCGAACCTGGGACTCTTCAGTCCCCAAGCCGACACTCTATCCATTGAGCCAAACCGGTCTCGGCAAAATATGTATTTTTTTTAAAAAGGGGACATTCCAGCCCTGGCTGGTTTGGCTCAGTGGATAGAGCGTCGGCCTGCGGACTGAAAGGTCCTGGGTTCGATTCTGGTCAAGGGCATGGACCTTGACTGCGGGCACATCCCCGGTGGGGGGTGTGCAGGAGGCAGCTGATGGATGTTTCTCTCCCATCGTTGTTTCTAGCTCTCTATCCCTCTCCTTTCCTCCCTGTAAAAAAAAAAAAAAAAAATCAATAAAATATATATATTTTTAAAGGGAGGGACATAAGTACAACCAATGGACACAAAACTCTGGGGAGGGAGGGCATGTATGGGAAGGGGGCAATGGTATATGTACACAGATAATAATTTAATTTTTAAAAAAATAAAAAAAATTAAAAAAAAAATAAAATGGGGGGACATTCCAGGCAGGGCCCACGTGGGTGAAGCACGGAGGCCGGGAGCTCTGCAGGCAGACGGTGGGACGTGGGAGGTTCAGTCCCGGTGGCGGGCGCCCCCTCCCGCCTGTCCCCCTCCTCACACCCGCCCCGCCCCGCCCCGGCCGCAGGCATGTGGGGCTTCCACGACCGCGACCTGGTCCTGCGCAAAGCCCTCTACACCATGATGCGGACGGGGGCCGAGCGGGAGGCCCTGAAGCGGAGGTGGCGCTGGCAGCAGACGCAGCAGAACAAGGAGGTGGGTGCCCGCCGCCCCCACGCCCCCCGGGCGCCCCCATGGGCCGGAGGGCGGGCAGGCAGCCGGGAGCCGGGTCCGTCCCTGAGGGCGGGCGGAGCAGTGGCTTCTGGGACCGTAGGGCACCCGGGCCTCAGAGGCGGACCCCCGGAGGGTGAGGCCAACCAGGGAGCGGTTCCCAGCGTGGGCACCGCCCCCCAGGGGGGCAGTTCGTGTGGAAGGGGGGGGCGGGGGGCAGCTGGAGATGGCGGCATCACACTGAGTGTTTGGCATGTCTCACGGTTCCGAGGGGCCTCCTAGGCAGCCTATAAAATTACACGGTGACATATGCATGCCTCTCCGTTCTCTCTCATGTTTTGAAACTTTGCTATTTTTTCATAGCCCTTCATATCATTATTTTTTTTAAAAACAAAAACACAGTTACGTAGTGATTTCTCCCTCAGCGCGGCCCCTGAAAGCTCTTGTCAGACACGGGGGCGGGCGGTGGCCGCTCACAGGAGTGCCCGCCAGGGTGGCCCGGCCGGCGGGCCTGGCCGGGCAGGGGCAGGGGCCGCCCCGTGACCCCGTGACCCCGCGTCCTGTGCCAGTCAGGGCTGGTGTACACCGAGGACGAGTGGGAGCGGGAGTGGACGGAGCTGCTCAAGCTGGCCTCCAGCGAGCCCCGCACGCACTCCAGCAAGAACGGCGGGGGCTCGGGCGGCGGGTAAGTGCCCCCCCCCCAGCTGCCCCCCTCCCTGCGGGCCAGGGCGGCCGGGGACCGGTACCGGGGGGCATGTGGAACCCCTAGACCCGGGGACACAGAAACCCCGGCCTCTAGACGCTAGATTCTGTTCGGGGCAGCCTTCTCGCCGCCCTCGTCCTTGGGGGTGTTTCTTAGAATGGCCCTCAGCCCTGGCCGGTGCGGCTCAGTGGATAGAGCGTCGGCCTGCGGACGGAAGGGTCCCAAGTTCGATTCCCAGTCAGGGCACAGGCCCTGGTTGCAGGCTCCATGCTCAGTAGGGGGCGTGCAGGAGGCAGCTGATCCATGACCCTCTCTCCTCATGGGTGTTTCTCTCTCTCTCTTTCCCTCTCTGACATTAATTAAAAATTGTAAAAAGAAAAGAAAAAAAGCCCCTCAGACCTCAGTTAGCCAGGGCCTCACCCTCAGCTCAGTGAGGACTGAGCCCACGTGCCTGCGAGGAGCAGGGGGAGGCCGGGACGCCAGCCTCTCCCCTGCCCCTGCCGTGCCCTCCTCCGCTGACCCCGAGAGCCGCCCCCCGACACCTTCCCACGCGCTGGCTGCCTCCGCCGCCGGGAAGACCTCGGGGCTGGGAGGGGGTGGAGGGCGGGGGCCTGTGGGTCTGCCCTCCGCCGGGCGCGTGGGAGGAAGATGGACTGGCCGGGGTCCGCGGAGGTCCGGTCAGAGGGAGGCGTCCACTCCCCCATCGGCGCCGTGACGCGGGCCCTCTCCGCCCCGCAGCGTGGACAACGCCGAGGACCCCGTGTACGAGAGCCTGGAGGAGTTCCACGTCTTCGTCCTGGCCCACATCCTGCGGAGGCCCATCGTGGTGGTGGCCGACACGATGCTGAGGGACTCGGGCGGAGAAGGTGGGTCCCCGCCTCGCCAGGAAGCAGGACCGCGTGGGCGGGGGGGGGCGGTCTGGAGAAACCCAAGGGGGCTTCCTGGAGGAGGCGGGCTTCTGCTCGAAGGATGCAGAGGATGCTGCCCCGCGTGGCTCAGGGGTTGAGCGTCGTCCTACGAACCAGGAGGTCAGGGCTTGAGCCCCAGGAGGGGGCGTGCAGGAGGCAGCCGATCCCTGATTCTCTCTCCTCATGGATGTCTCCCTCTCTCTTCCTCTCTGAAATCAATTAATATATATATATATATATATATATATATATATATATATATATATATATATATATATAGCCGAAGCCGGTGTGGCTCAGTGGATAGAGCGTCGGTCTGCGGACTGAAAGGTCCCAGGTTCGATTCCGGTCAAGGGCATGTACCTTGGTTGCGGGCACATCCCCGGTAGGGGGTGTGCAAGAGGCAGCTGGTCAATGTTTCTCTCTCATTGATGTTTCTAGGTCTCTATCTGTCTCCCTTCCCTCTGTAAAAAATCAATAAAATATATATTTTTAAATATAAATATATATGGAAACGGAAGCCCCTCCAGGAACTCCTCGGAGGAGCCGGGGTCCCCGCGGCCGTCGCAGGGTGAGGGCGCAGTCCCCGCGGTCCCCGCCGTTTCCCCACACCCTCACCACCGCGTCTGTGTCTGCAGCCTTCGCCCCGATCCCGTTCGGGGGGATCTACCTGCCCCTGGAGGTGCCTCCCAACCGTTGCCACTGCTCCCCGCTGGTCCTGGCCTATGACCAAGCCCACTTCTCCGCCCTGGTGTCCATGGAGCAGCGGGACCAGCAACGGGAGCAAGGTAGGCCCGTCGCCGCCGCCACCACCACCAGACCACACACAGGCGCCGTGGCTATACCGCGGGCGGCCGGGGCTGGGGGCCTCCCTCCCGGTCAGGGCACACGCCCGGGTGCTGGGCTCGGCCCCCGGTGTGCGCCGTGCAGGAGGCGGGGGATCCATGACTCCCTCATCGAGGATGTTTCTCTCTCCCTCCCTCCCTCTCCCTGTCCCTCCTAAACGCTGGGCACTGGGAAGCGTAGCCAGGGCTGGGTAGGCCGTTCCGGACGCCCACGGTGAACCCACAGAAACCGCCCCAAGCCGAGGACTGTTCTGGCCCCGTGGTCGGCAAACTCATGAGCCCAGCCGAAGCCGGCGCGGCTCAGCGGATAGAGCGTAAGCCTGCGGGCTGAAAGGTCCCGGGTTTGATGCCGGCCGGTCACGGGCACGGACCTCAGTGGCAGGTTCGATTCCCAGCCTGCACCATGGTGGGGGCGCGTGAGGGAGGCAGCCAGCCCATGCCTCTCTCACGTGGATGTTTCTCTCTGTCTCTCCCCCTCCTCCTCCCTTCCATTCTCTCTTAAAAAAAAAAAAAGGGGGGGGGGAATATCCTCAGGTGAGGAGTAACAACAAACAAAATGGTGTCCTGGACCCTGGGGTTCGGCAGGCTGAGTGGGGGCTGGGGTCGGGGCCTCTCCTCAGGATGGCACTTCCTCCTTAGCAACACCAGCGGGCAGCCTTGAGTCGGTGTGATGGTGATGCCCTGCTGCTGTGCCTGGCCTGGGATTCTGCTTGTGGACTGCCCTTTTGTTCTGCCAGGAATCCGGGGGCCTGACAGGGGGTGCCTGGCCGGCCCCTGGAGGGAGTGGGACCTGGGAGGAGGAGGAGGAGGAGGAGGAGGAGGAGGAGGAGGAGGAGGAGGGGGGAGGTGGCAGGCCCAGGGCCGGGGCAGGGCCTGGGGTTCAAGGACCCCATAGGCTCACCTGTGCCTGGATCCAGGCCAGGCCACATCTGGCCGCCAGGGGAGACGCAGGAGAGGGGCCCAGGCCTGGGGCTGAGGACTCAGCAGCCTTCCCCATCCATTTGGGGGTGGGGGGCGCCCCCACATCTGCCTCCCAGGCAGGTGGCGTGGCGGAGGTGGAGCCCAGCGGCAGGACAGGAGGGCGCACCAGGCCTGCGCCTACCCCTGAGCCTGCCAGGGGACTCTTTTGCACCCTGTGTTGCCTGGGAGAGGAATACGCTTGACCCCTCCAAACACAAACTCTGGGTGTTGTGGGGTCAAGCCCTGGGTTCAAAATAAGACCACCGGAGGCTGGTGATTGATTTAAAAAAAAAAAAAAAAAAAAAAAAAAAAGCAGGCAAGGATTTATTGAAAAACTGGCCAGGACGGCCGCAAGAGCACCACACGCCGGTGGCCACACTCAGGACCGCACCATCGCAGGTGTAGGCAGTCCTTCTAAAGGCCCAAACCACAGAATTCTTCCTCTGTTCCGAATTCTGAATTCTAAAGGCTGGGAACAGCCCGCTGGGCGTCGGAATGTGGCCCTGTCCTGCGATAGCCGATAGATAGTACAGAAGCAGAGCTCAGCGGTTAGTCTCTAAAGGTTGTCTGCAGTTTCTACCCCTGAAGCTGCCGCGTCCGTGGGAATCCATCTCCTGTGGTCCTGGCCCACAGGCACGGGGAAACTGCCTCAGCCTCCAGGTCTCCACCTGGGGAAGCGGAGGTAACTAGCAGCTGCAGGAGGAGCCAGACTAGAAGGGTTAAGATTCAAACAGCAGTTTTTACCCGCGGGTATGGTTGCTACTGTATTTCACTGGGCGAGTCCCCACGCAGCTCCGTCCGCGAGATGGGAACACGGGGCTGGCGGGGTTCATGAGACGCCTGTGTGGGTCCTTGGGAAACCCCGAGTCCTGTGGACCTGGCGCCCCTGCAGCGCGCACAGATGTTATCTGGCTCCCTCGGCCTGGCTGAGTCACGGAGACATCTGGTCTTGGAACTCCCTTTCCCGCGCTCCCTGGGGCTGTGGGGCAGGAAAGGGGGGGAGGTAGGGGAACCTCTAGCCTCGCCTGGAGCCGCCCTGGGCCCCCTGGCAGCGCGCTTCTGTCTTCCCTTCCAGCCGTGATCCCGCTCACGGACTCGGAGCACAAGCTGCTGCCGCTGCACTTCGCGGTGGACCCGGGGAAGGACTGGGAATGGGGCAAGGACGACGGCGACAACGCGCGGCTGGCGCAGTAAGCCCCGCCCCGCGCCCCCTCCTCCTCCTCCCCGCCCCGCCCCAGACCCTCCCTCCCGGCCCGCGCCCCGCCTGCGCCCTGGTGAGCCGCTCCCCCCGCGTCACTCCCGGTGTCTTCCGTGTCCCCGCAGCCTGATCCTGTCGCTCGAGGCCAAGCTGAACCTGCTGCACAGCTACATGAACGTGACGTGGATCCGGATCCCCTCGGAGACGCGGGTGAGCCCGGCGCGCGCGGGCCCAGGAGGCGGCTGTGCGCAACCTGCCCATGGGCGGGGCGCCTAGCGGAACCGAGGCTTCCTCCCAAACACTGAGTCCCCGTGGGGTTCACCTGCCCCCGGGGCTACGCTGGGGGAACCCTGGACCTCCCCTTCCGCGGCCCCCGGCTTGCAGGGAACCCCAGACCCTCAGGCTCTCGCGGGATGAACTTCCGGCGATTCCCGTGCGCGTGGGTGCGCGTGGGTGCGCGGGCAGGCGCGCGCTCCTGCCAGGGTTTGTTTGGTTTTTTGTTTTTGTTTTGTTTTTTTCTCTCCTGCGTTTCCCCCGGGAGAGAATACACACGCCCACTCCGGAAACATACCGTGGGCGAGTCCCCGCACCAACGAGGTCTGCGAGATGGGGACCAGGTGCTGCTCGGGGCGGGCAGGCCCTTGGGGAGCCGGGGGACACCCCACACACACACCCCCTGGCGCGCGCTGATCCTCCGTGCGCCCCGCATCTCTCCCGCGCTTCCCGGTGCCGGAGGGAGTCGCTCTTAGTATCTGACAGATGCTTTTGTTAGCTCAGGAGTGAATCCCCAGGGAAAGGGGCTTGTTTAAAAAAAAAGAAAGAAAGAAAAGAAAACGTGCAAATACTTGTTCCTCCCAGACGTCAGTTTGTTTGTTTGTTTTTTATCATAAATCGGGGATGGTGTTCAAGGCAGTATGGGGGCTCAGGACGCCCGGGTGCTGCTCCCAGGGCTTCCACCCTTCAACCTTTACCTGTGATTTTTTTAAAAATATTTTCTATTGATTTTTAGAGAGGGAGGGAAGGGGAGAGATAGGAACATCCAGGATGAGAGAGAATCGTGGACAGGCTGCCTCCTGCACGCGCCCTCGTGGGGGTGGAGCCTGCAGCCCGGGCAGGTGCCCTGACCCCGAGGGATGGAACTGGGGACCCCGCTTGGTTCATGGGTGGATGCTCACCCACGGAGCCACGCCGGGCCCTTTACATGTATGCAGTCCTCACAGCGGGCAGGTAGGTAGATACCTGTTTCCCTGCTGGCACTCATGATGGTCGGTGTCCGTCAGGTGCCTCCAACCTGCCTCGCACCCAGGAGAGGTGGGAACGAAGGCTATGCCTCCAGACCTAGAATCCAGGGATTCGGAGGGGCTGGGCGAGCTCTTGTTTCTGCAATGAGCAGGGCCAGGCTGTGATGACCCCACACCCGACGTGGGGCCCTGAGCAGACAGACAGACGGGCAGGCGAGGGCCCTCCCCGCCCTCGGTCACCTGAGCCTCTGCGCTCCCTGCGCAAGGGCCTTCCCTGAGTTCCCCAGAGCTGCCTGGGGCTCCGGACCAACCAGTATGCCTGCAGGCCCCATGGTAGCCAGCGCAGGGCAGCAGGGACAGGGTCTCTCGTGGGTCCCACGACAGGAGGAAGGGGGGGACAGCTCCTCACTGACCCTCCTCCTGCCCCGCCCTCCCTCCCTGTCCACCTCCTCCCCTCTCCCTTCCCCCCTCCCCTCCCACAGGCCCCCCTGGCGCAGCCGGAATCCCCCACGGCCTCGGCGGGCGAGGACGTGCAGTCCCTGGCCGACTCCCTGGACTCGGACCGCGACTCGGTGTGTAGCAACTCCAACAGCAACAACGGCGGCGGCGGCGGCGGCGGCGGCAAGCACCCCGGCGGCAAGGACAGCAAGGACAAGGACAGCAAGGACAAGGACAGCAAGGACCACAAGGAGAAGACGCGCAAGGACAAGGACAAGGCGCGCGCCGACTCCGTGGCCAACAAGCTGGGCAGCTTCAGCAAGACGCTGGGCATCAAGCTCAAGAAGAACATGGGCGGCCTGGGCGGCCTGGTGCACGGCAAGATGGGCCGCGCGGGCTCCGCCAATGGCAAGGGCGGCGCAGGCGGAGGCGCAGGCGGAGGCGGAGGCACCGGCGGCACCGGCGGCGGCGGGGACGCAGCGCCCCCCGAGCGCGCCAAGGACCACCGCAAGGCCAAGTCGCGCAAGGGCAGCAAGGAGGAGTCTGGCACATCTGCCAGCAGCACCTCGCCGTCGGAGAAGACGGCCACGCCGTCGCCCACGGACAAGGACAAGGCGGACAAGGCGGGGCCCCGCAGGGAGGACGCCTGGAAATACAGCACCGACGTCAAGCTGAGCCTCAACATCCTGCGCGCCGCCATGCAGGGCGAGCGCAAGTTCATCTTCGCCGGCCTGCTGCTCACCAGCCACCGGCACCAGTTCCACGAGGAGATGATCGGCTTCTACCTGACGAGCGCGCAGGAGCGCTTCAGCGCCGAGCAGGAGCAGAGGCGCCGCGAGGCCGCCGCCGCCGCCGCCGCCGCCACGGGCGCGCCGCCCACCGCCAAGCGGCCGCCGCCGCCGCCCCGCAGCACCAGCAGCAGCAGCAGCAGCAGCTGCAGGCCCGAGCCCGAGGGCGCGCCCGCGGTCCCCGAGCGCCCGCCCGCCGTCCCCGAGCGCCCTCCGGCCGTCCCCTCGCCAACCACGCAGCTGGTGCTGAAGTTCAAGGAGCGCCCAAGCCCCGGGCCAGCGACGGTTCCAAGGGCCATGCGCGCGGCGGTGGCCGGCGGCGGCACGGCCTCCCCCGGCCACGGGAGCGCACGGCGCGCCGGTGCCAGCGCCAGCGGAGCCGTCCTCGGGCGCAGCCCCCCGGCGCGCCAGAGCGTCATCCACGTGCAGGCGCGGGACGAGGCGTGCGCCCCGGCCGTGGGCGCGCTGCGGCCCTGCGCCACGTACCCGCAGCAGAACCGCTCGCTGTCCTCGCAGACCTACAGCCCCGCGCGCTCCCGCGCCTCCCCGGCCTCCGCCGCTTCCCTGCGCACCGTCCACACCGTGGAGTCGCTGGCGCGCGCCGTGCCGGGGGCCCTAGCGTGCGGTGCGGTGGGGACCTCCTCGGGCACAGCAGCGGCCGCGGAGCCCAAATCGCAGACCTACACCAACGGCTTCGGGGGCACCGCCAGCCTGGAGTTCGCAGACGCCGACGCACCGCCACCGGTCGCGCCGCGCCCGATCGAAGGGGGTGGCCGAGCCGCCCCCGCCCCGGCCCCCGCCCCCGGGCCGGGCCCGCTGCAGCAGCGGTGCCTGCGGGACAACTGCTCCTTCTACGGGCGCGCCGAGACCGAGCACCTGTGCTCCTACTGCTACCGGGAGGAGCTGCGGCGCCGGCGGCACGAGGCGCGCGGGGGGCCCCGGCCCTGAGCGCGCGCCCCACCCCGCTCCTTGGAGAGGGCAAGGAGGACGCGCGGTCTCCACGCACGCTCTCGCTCTCGGTGTCTTTTTCCTTTTTTACGCGCGCGCCCTGGCCACCCCGGAAGGCCTGGCCGGCGACCCCGCGTGTCAGCAGCAGCGCCGTGTCGGGGTCCCACAGTGCCTCCTGATGCCCGGACCTCCTCCACAGACCCCACACTCAGGTAGTAAGACGGATAGGAGACAAGTCATACCGCCGCCGGCAGCTGTGGGTGCGCGCCTGCTCGCATCCGCCTCGCCCCGTGGACACACTCACACAGCCATGGCAACAAGTATTTTTTTTTGTTCCGGAATAAAGGACATGGGCAGCCTTTGTTTTGTTTTGTTTTTTAGAAGGGAGTGTTTTTTTACATCTTTTATTTTTTATGTTTGTTTTTTTTTCCTTTTTTCCTACGTCAGCCACTGACCTCTTCCATGCAAGTGGCCACGTGTGTGCGCTCTCGGGGGCGAACCCTGGATAGATGGAGAAGCCAGGACTGCGCGGTGGCCGCTCCGGCTGGTGGGCGCCACCTGCTTCCCCTCCGTGGGCCCCTGGAGGAGAGAGGGGGCGCTTGGCCTCGCGCCCACGCTCTGGGGGCTCCCCGAGGCCCTCCCTGTAGGCTCTCCATCTCATCAGCAAAGACTCCTCCCACAGGGCCGCCCTCCCCGCCCGCCGCTGGAGCACCACTCACACTGCCATCCGATGGGCACCGGAGGACAACCTACCTCGCAGGGCGCGCGCGCATGCTCGCGCGGAGAGGTGTGGCGATGGATGGCCCCGGGGGTGGGCAGCTCAGGCAGCGGCAGCACAGCTCCAAAGACTCCTCCTCGGGTCCCCCGAAAGCCAGGCTCCGAACTGCCCAGCTCTGAGCCAAGTCTCCCCCCAAGACTGTCCCGTGGAGGCCGGTGCCCCACGGGGGGAGAGGAGAGGCGGGACAGGGAGCCTCCGGTCACTGTGGAAGTCCCCCACGAGGCTGCTCCGACACCAGGCTGCGCCTCTCTCCCACCCCCACCCCACCCCGCCCGCCTCTGCCTGGGTTCAGCCGGGCACAGGGCAGCCATGCCTATGGGATGGGGTTTGGGGGGGAGGGGTCCCCCTGCCCCTGGCTCCATACCACATGGAGGGGGCAGCCCCCTCTCGAAGGGGCCTCTTTTTTTGGTGCCTCCTACATTTTTTTCTTGAGGAAAAAAAACAAAACAAAAAAAAAAACCAAAAAAAAAAAATGTGTCCTTAGCTATAGCTCGTTCTGTGCAGCAATAGGCAGCCTCCAGCGCCCACGTTTACCTCCGGAGTTTCTCGGCCCTGGCCCAGGCCCCAGCTTCCGCCCTGGTGACCAAGAGAGACGGAGGGGAAGACGGGGACCCTCGCCGCCACCACCACCGCCGGGGAGCGGAGCTCAGGGGAGCCTCTCAGGAGACACTCCCCCCCCCCACCCCGCACCGGGGACCCTCCCGCAGGGGGAGCGCCCCGGGGACCCCCCCGGAAGGGCAGGAGGCAGATACCATCTCGCCATCGGAGCTGGCGTCTCCTGCAGAGAGGACGCTTATCCCGGACATAAAAGAGCAGCAAAAAAAAAAAAAAAAAAAAAAAAAAAAAAAAAAAAAAAAATTATATACATATATATATACATACATGGGAGGGAGGGGATTATTTTTTACTTGTTTGAAGAATTATAATAAACTAATTTGAGTATCTCCCGCGAGTGATTCCTTCTTGTTTGATTGGTTTTTAAAAACGTGTTTTGATTATCTCAGAGAGGGCGGGGCCCTGGGGCCAAGGTCAGACCAGTGCTGCCCTCTGGTGGGGAGGCATATATAAGCATCAACCAAGGAAGGCAATAGTCCTTGGGAAAACCAAGCCAGGTCTCTCTCTCTCCCTCCCTCTCTCTCTCTCTCTCTCTCTCTCTCTCTCTCCCATAAATATACTTAAAAAATAAAAACCCTGCAAGCACTCCTAAGCGATACAGTTGTTTTTTGCATCTTTTGCGGCTTTCGGCTGCAAATCCCAGCACAGAATGATTCCAAGTGGGGATCCTTGCAAGGATCCCCTCCTCCTCCTCCTGCCACGCCCGGACGGAGGACCCCTCTGCTCGCCCCCCGGCCCCCCTCGGTGTGGGAGCCTTCCCGTGGGAGCGGGGCCGGGAGGATGTGTGTGTGTGTGTGTGTGTGTGTCCTTCCTGGGACTTCCCTCTCACGCCCACGCTTCCTCTTTGCCTTGCATCTCGTGTCTAGTGGTTCCAGAGGTCAGGATGCGACCGACACGGGGCGGCCGGGGGCTGCTGGGGAGCTTCCCCCCCTTCTCCCGTCAGCGGGGTGCTCGGAGCCCCGCTGGGGGAGGCACCTGGTCAGCTCTGCGAGGCTGGGGCCCCCGCGGGCCGGGGGGGGGGGGTGGTGTGGTGGGGAGCAGAGACCTTGAGGTGAGCCTGGGTGGCGGGGAGTTTCCCAGGGGGTCATGTGACACCCCGCCCACCCACAGGAGGGCTTGTGGGTCCCCAGGATGTGGACCGTCTGGCTCCTGTTTCCCCCACGCCTGCTCAGGGCCTCCTCCACTGTCTCATGGCTGTCCCCACCCTCCCTCCGTACCCCCCAAAATCTGCAGCCTTAGCTCCCAGCTCCCCTCACCCCCTGTCCCCACCCCAGGGCCCAGGGCACCTGGCAGCTCACAATCAGGACCCTGGGGGCATGCAGGCCTGGAAAACACACTCCCTGCTTGTTTGCGCTTGAAATAGAACTGGGGGGTATTTTTCTATTTATTTTATTATTTTTTAATATATTTTATTGATTTTTTTTTTTTTTTAGAGAGAGGAAGGGAGAGAGATAGAGAGCTAGAAACATCGATGAGAGAGAAACATCGATCAGCCGCCTCCTGCACACCCCTCCCCCACTGGGGATGTGCCTGCAACCAAGGCACATGTCCTCAACCGGAATCGAACCCAGGACCCCTCAGTCCGCAGGCCGACGCTCTATCCCCTGAGCCACACCGGTTTCGGCTATTTTATTTTATTTTTAATATATATATATATATATAATGGATTTCGGAGAGGAAGGGGGCGGGGGTGGGAGGAGAGAGAAACATCCATGGTGAGAGAGAAGCCTCCTCCTCATTCTCACAGCCAGAGGGCTCACCCCTGCAGACCCCCCGGGGCCCGCGTGGTTCCCTGGCTGAGCTTCGTTTGACCTCTGAACCCAGAGGTCACGGTTCTTCTTCGACTCCCGGTCAAGGGCATAGGCCCGGGATGCAGGCTCCATCCCAGGTAGGGGATGTGCAGGAGGCAGCGGGTCCATGACACTCTGTCGTCATGGATGCTTTTCTCTCTCTCCCTCCCTCCCTCCCTCTCCCTTCCTCTCTCTGAAATTAAAAAAAAAAAAAAAAAAAAAATCTTACAGAGAAAACCCTAGTGGCTTCCATGTCTTTTACCATCACCCTGAGAACCAGCCCCTCCCTCCCGCCTTCAAGCCCCACAAGAGACCAAACCAGAGACAAACACTTAAAAGCAGCCAGAACACAGCCCTGCCCAGGGCCGGCAGATACACACAGGAAGGAAGTGGCCTGGTGATTCAAAGCGGCCGGGCCCCGAGGTCTCCAGGAAGAGAAACATTTTCCAGCAAAGCCCGCCCTGGCTGTGGTTTGGAACACCATTCCAGACGGAACCCAGGCCAGCCTCCCCCTCCTGACCCCCTCCCCGCCCGCGTCCTGTCTGTCTGTCTGCCTGCCTGCCTGCCGGCTGTCTAGACACAGTAACTGGCAGGAGGCTGCCCCCAGGTCCCCAGGTCCCCCCTGCTGACCAGCCTGCAAAACCCTTTCTTTCTTTCTTTCTTTCTCTCTCTTTTATATTTTCATTGATGTCAGGGAGGAAGGGAGAGGGAGAGAGAGAGAGAGAGAGAGAGAGAGAGAGAAACATCCATGAGGAGAGGCAATCATGGATCGCCTGCCTCCTGCACGCCCCCTCCTGGGGATCGAGCCCGCAACCCAGGCCTGTGCCCTGACCGGAATCGAACCCGGGACCGATCCTTCAGTCTGCAGGCTGACGCTCTATCCCCTGAGCCACACCGGCCAGGGCGATCTCTCTGCTTTGCAAAAGGATGTGTTTTTATTGATTTCAAAGAGAGGAAGGAAGAGAGGGAGAGAGAGAGATTTACCACTTGGGCACATTTTTTTAAATATATGTATTTTTACTGCTCGGCTCACGTAGCTCAGTGGTTGAGCTTCGACCCATGAGGCAGGGGGTTATAATTCGACTCCTGGTTAGGTGCCGGGGTTTCGGGTTCCATCCCTAGGGTGGGGCGTGCAGGAGGCAGCCGATCCATGATTCTCTCTCGTCATGGATGCTTCTCTCTCTCTCTCTCCCCCTCTCCACTCTCCCTTCCTCACTGACATCAATAAAAATAAAAATAAAAATAAATTTAAAAAAAACACACACAAAACAAGAATCCGCGCTAGCCCATCCGATAATGAATCATAAAGTTTTTATTCCAAAAAAAATGTAAACGCCACTAAACATGCATACACCATCGAATGTACAATTCCGTTCATTCCTTTTCTTTTTCTTTTTTTGCTTTTGCTGTTTGCATAGGAGAGACCGTCGTGACAATATAGACTTCTGTGCCGTACAAAATACATACAAAGTTCCGTCGGCCGGGGGGACTGTACATCGGTAATACTTGCTGTAGTGATCGGGGAGCGTGGGGTTAAAAAAAAGAACGGGGACAGAGAAAAGCAAGAGGAAACGTGCTTCTGGGTGGAAATGGTCCTGGACCCTTGGATCCTGCGGGGGTGAGAGTTTGGCCAAAAGTTTCCACAGAAGCTGACCCCCGCCCCGTAACCCCCCCCCCCCCAATCCTGTTCACCTTCAAACCCTATTTGTACTGACATCAGAGAGGAAGGAGGAGGGAGAGAGAGAAACATCCACGAGGAGAGAGAACCATGGGCCGGCTGCCTCCCACTCGCCCCACACTGGGGGTGGAGCCTGCGCCCTGACCGGGAATCGAACCCCGACCTCCTGGCTCCCAGGGTGACACTCAGCCACGGGGCCACGCCAGCCAGGCCCATCCTGTCCATCTCTAAATCCAAGGAGGAAGGTGTTTGCTTCTTTAAAGCTTCGTGAGAATGGGAGAGGCTGGACAGGGCGGGGCCAGGCAGCCCCCATGCAAGGCCACCCGTCACAATAAGGGGGAGCACAGACACCCAGGGGCCCCTCTTCCCTTGGGGACCCCCCCCTGCCCCCCTGGCAAATCCAACCCTTCTCCCCATCAGGCACTCAGCAGCGGGTGAGGGGAGGGCTCCCTCCCCAGAAGGATGCTCGGGCGTTCGTCCGTCCGTCCGTCGTAAGCCGATGGTGCACCCCAGGCCTGGCCCGGACCCTTCAACCTTCTAGCACTTGGGTGGGCTTTTTTAAAAATATATATATATAGGAGTATTGATTCAGGGAGGAAGGGAGAGGGAGTGAGGGAGGAGCATCCATGAGGAGAGAGAAGCGTGGGCCGGCCGCCTCCTGCACGCCCCCCACGGCGGACACCACCCAGGCACGTTCCCCGACCCGGAACCCAGCCTCGACCTCCCGGTTCCTAGGTCGATGCTCAAACCACTGAGCAACCCCAGCCAGCCCAGCGAATGATTTTTATTTTTATTTTTTAAATGGGTTTCCGCAAAATCAGCGCTCCCCGCCCTGAGCCGGACAGCACGGGGGTCAGAAAAGACGGGGTGCTGCTGCCCGAAGTCCCTGGTGGGGCGGGGGGGGGGGGGGAGCGCTGTAACCCTGAGCGGCCCGCGTAGCACCTGCTTCTGGCGAGAAAGGACGCAGGCTCATCCGGGACCCCAGACGGCCCTCCCTGCGGGACACAGAGGGCCCGGGGGCCACTTGTGTGCCCCCTCTCCCCGCCCTGCCGGCCCCAATCGCCCGCCCGGGGCCCGAGCCGGGACCCGGGGCGTGGGAGTCTGGGTTTCCCCGGGGAGAGCCGAGGTCAGACCCGGAGGCTGCCCCGGTGTTCGTGGGGGCCTTCAGCTCTAAAGGGGGTACAGCCGGGTCCACAGGGCACCAGCAGCCGCGTCCCCATCCCGGCCCCCTCCCCGTGGGTACGGAGCGCCCAGGAGGGTCCCGGGAGCAGACAGCCGCGCCCTCCTGTGGCTAAGACAAGAATAAAATAAAATAAAATAAAGGGGGTGCCTCACGTGGGATGGCAGTGCCCCCGTGGCTGGTCCGGGGTCCCTCGAAGGCCCCCCCAACCAGACAAACGTCCTGTTCTGGCCCCAGCGCCCCCCTCGCCCCCATCAAGGGGTGAGCCCCCCGGAGAGACGCGTTCGCTGTGATCCTCAGGGCCCGGCCAGGGACAGGCCCTGACACAGGCCCGCTGGGCTGTCCCCCCCAGGGTCCTCCCGGGGAGGGGGGGCGGCCGGAGGGAGGGCGCTGTCCAGGCCTCCCCGCGCCCCCCCCCAACCTGAACTTGGCCTGAGAGTCCCTGGCTCTCCCGCCCTCAGCCCCCCCCACGACCTTCACCTTGACCTTGGTGGGAGGGGAGTTTTCATCTCAGATAACAGAAGGCTGTCCCCCGAGGGTCTTCTGTGGGGTGGGGGGGGGGGCCCTGAGGGAGGCGCTGGCCCCACCACCACCCTCGCCACCTGAACTTGGCCTGAGATGCGTGGCTTCCCCCGCCTGCCCCCTCCCCACCTGCGGTCCTCCTCGGGAGATGCGTTTTCCTCCCCAGAGGTCAGGGCTGGCCCTGGGGGCCCCAGGCCGGGCTGAGGGGGGCCTGGAGGGCTTCCCTCCTGACGCCCCCTCCCCCCCAGGCCAGACCCACACCAGCCTCGGGCCCAGGAGCCGCCTGGGACAGGAAGGCACACCAGCTCCTGCATCAGTGCTTTTTAAGGCAATGTCACCCTGCCACCCACCCGGGCCCTGTCACCGAGAGGAGGCACCCTGAACCTCAGCGCTCTCTTTGGGAAAAAGCAAACGCCCCCCAGCCCTCCCCCCACCCCCCCATCCCGCCTCTAAACAAGCCAGCTGCTCCCACCGAGGGCAGTGCGCTGGGGCCCTCCCCCTCCTTCCTGGTCCCAGCCCCTCCCTCCCCCAACGCCAGGCCCAGGGCACCTGGGGGGCGTGGGGCTCCCTCCCCGCCTCGCCTTCGGGGTACAGGGGGGCCTTTTCGGGGGGACGAGCGCAGAGAAGGACTTTGGATACAATTCCTGAACCTGGAGTGTGAGTTCCTGAGACGTGAAATGATGCGTTCCGAGTGTGGCTTTCGGGGTGTGTGTGGGGGGGACCCCACGGGAAACAGCTTTGGGAGGAGGGAACCCCCCCCCCCGCCCCAGGCCTGGGAACGGGCACGAAGGCATTTCGCCCCATGGCCAAGAGGGGGCGCTGTCCCATCGTCCAGGCCTCCCCATGCCCATGACCCTGAGCAGCCCACTCTCTCTCTCCCTCGTGGGGGTCCATCCTGGACACCCATGCCCACCTGGGCGCCTACCCAGAACCCGCCCCCGCCCCTCACACCACTGGCCAGTCCCCGCTGACTCCGAGCACTTGGGTGCCACCCCCGCGGTCCCCGGAGCAGAGGGCGCCGTCCCCTCGGGGGGCGGGGGGCTGTGAGCGCCACCCCGCGGCCTATGAGCACCCACACCCTGAGCGAGCGAGCCAGGGGGCTGGGTGCCAGCGGGGTGGCTTCCTCCAAGGCACTCCGGGCCCCGGACGCCCGTCGACGGTCCCCTGAGGTCCCCCCAGGGTCATTCCTGCTCCTCGAGGCGGGCAGAGGGCCCTGTGCAATCCCCCCGAGTCCGCCCCGAACCCACACCCGCAGCCCCCAACACACACACACACACACGCACACACACACACGCGCGCGCGCGCGTACACACACGCGTGCCCACACAGGCACTGGCCTGCAGGCTCCTGTGCCCAGGCCCGGCTCTCCCCGGCTGTCTGCAGGCGGATGGACAGCATGCAGGGGTGCCCGGCCTCCGGGTCCATGTGCGGCTCGCACCCACCGCTGGCCCAGGCCTGGGGTCCGTCGTCGGGAGGAACGTGCAGGCTCTCCGTGCTCTCCCTCGGCGTCTGGAGGGTTCGCGCGGGACACGCAGAGGGACAGGCGGGGTCCGGGCGGCCGAGCATCCGAAACGCGCCATCTGCCGTCGTCAGGGCCGCGAGGAAGCGGAAGGCAGGGTCCCCCCGGCATGTCCGCCCCGGAACGCCCGGAATCTCCAAGTCACCGCGGCCCGGGGTCCTGTGGGGACGGAGCCGCGTGGGCGGGCGGCCGGCCGGAGGACCCCACGCATCACCGGCTCAGACAGAGGTGTCCCCGGAGCAGGGGGCGGGCGGTGGGGAGACGGAGAGCGTGGTCCGATCGGGAACCGTCCCCGGTGCCTGGTGCAAGGACGCTGGGCGGCCAGCGTCCCCGGGGAGGCCCGGGCTGTCTCGGGAGCCGTCCACGGTGCCGTGTCTCCCAGCCGGCACTGTCCCTCCGGCCCAGGGCCCCTCGGAGAGGCCAGAGGGAGGGTCGCCCAGGCAGGAACGGGGAGACCGTCCCCGGGGGAGAGGGCTGCTCCTTCGCCCCTTTGCCCGGCTCCTCCGCTTAAGGCCCGGTCGCTCGGAGCCGGCTGTGCCGCTGGGCCCCGGGCCAGAGGGGTCACCAGCTCGGCCACCTGCTGCCGGCCGCCGGCCGCCACCTTCTCCGCTGAGTCCTCGGCTGCGGGGGGCGGGGGAAACGCGAGTGCAAATGTCTGTCCAGAGTGAGGCGCGTCCGTCCCTGAGAAAGGGGAGTCACACCGCGGACACCCCTCCGTGGGTCTGTCCCTTGTGCAATCGCTGGGGAAGGGTGTTTTGTGTTTGTTTGTTTGTTTGTTTGTTTGTTTAAAAAAAACTTTTTTCCCCTTACAAATGGAGTCTGACACCTGAGGTGAAGAAGATTGAGGGAGGGAAGGGTCGCCTGCATTCATGTCTCTCTCTCTCTCTCTTATTTTTTTTTATAGATTTTCCGCAGAGAGGAAGGGAGAGGGATAGAGCTAGAAACGTCGATGAGAGAGAGACATCGACCAGCTGCCTCCTGCACGCCCCCTACCGGGGATGTGCCCACAACCAAGGTCCATGCCCTTGACCAGAATCGAACCCGGGACCCTCAGTCCGCAGGCTGACGCTCTAGCCACTGAGCCACACAGGTTTTGGTGCTTCTCTCTCTCTCTCTCTCTCTCTCTCTCTCTCTCTCTCTCTCTCTCTCTCTCTCTCTCTCTCTCTCTCTCTCTCTCTCTCATGAATCCTGTCCCCTGGAGACAACAGAGGGAGGAAGGGAGGGAGACACAGAGACACACATCGCTGGCTTGCCTCGCTCTCCTGCTCCCACCAAGGAGGAGGTACCCGCCCTTGACCTTGACTCGAACTTGGGGAACCTGGGGCCCTTGGGCTTGCAGGCTTTTCCTCTTTCCTTTTCTCTTTTCTTTCCAGATGACTGAAGAGAAAGAGGGGGGTCCCAGGAGAACGGGAGAGAGCATCCGAGTGCTCATGGCTGTCCTGGGGAGGTGGGAGGGGGAGAGAGAGAGAGAGAGAGAGAGAGAGAGAGAGAGGGAGAGAGAGAGAGAGGAGTGGGGGGAACCTCCGTGCGCACAGGAGCGCACAGGAGCGCACAGGGCGGAGGCGCGCAAGCCGGTGTTGCGCCGGGTTGGGGGCGGGTCTGTGCTGTTTTGGGGGGTCCCTCGCCGGCGGGGGGTCCTCAGGGCGGACTGGCCGGCGGGTCTGTGCTGTTTTTGGGGGTCCCTCGCCGGCGGGAGCCTCAGGGCGGGCTGGCCAGGCTGGGGTCGAGTCTGTGCTGTTTTGGGGGATCCCTCGCCGGTCAGGGGCCTCAGGGCGGGCTGGCCGGGCTGGCGGGCGGGCTGCTGGCGTCGGAGCGGCTGTGGTCGCTGAGCGAGCCGGGGCGGGAGCCCCCGGAGCCGCACCCCCCGCCGCGGCGCGGCAGCAGCCCCGCGTGGAAGCCGGCGTGGCGGCGCGCGTGCTTGGTGAGGTGGTCGCTGCGCATGAAGCGCTTGCCACACAGCGGGCAGCCGAAGCGCTTCTCGCCCGTGTGCGTGCGGTGGTGGCGCGCCAGCTCGTCCGAGCGCGCGAACCGCTTGCTGCAGGCGGGCCAGCCGCAGGCGAAGGGCCGCTCTCCTGCGGGCGGAGGGGGACACGTCAGCGGGCGGGGCGCACGGGGCGTAGCCACCCCCACACCCCCTCCCCAGACACCCCCTCCCCAGACACCCCCTCCCCAGACACCCTCTCCCCAGACACCCCCTCCCCAGACACCCTCTCCCCAGACACCCCCTCCCCAGACACCCCCTCCCCAGACACCCGTTTGGGGACCCGGGGCCAGGCGCGCGCTGGGGCGGGGAACCCAGCAGGTGCGCGCAGGCAGGGGCGCAGGCGGGTGGCCGGTGCGCGCAGGGCGGGGCCCCGGGGGTTCAGGGCCGGGTGCTGGGAGGCGGGGGGCGGGCAGGGCGGGAGGGGGAGCCGGTGGGTGCAGGACAGGGCGGGGTGCAACGTCCCGGGCCGGGAAGCGGCGCGATTGCCTCATCTCACCGGGAACAGCGCGTCCCAAGCCCAGAGCGCGCTGGCACCGCCCAGGCCCGGGATGGCCCGTCCCCTCCCGGAGCCGGGGCGGGGCGGCCGGGGCGGGGCGCTCGGGGTTCCCCTCCCCTCCCCTCCCTCCCTCCCGCCCTCCTCCGGGGGCCCCTCAGCCCCACCCAGGCCCCCCTCCCCGGTCCTCCCCGGCCGCGCCCACAGCGGCCCCTGCGCGCAGCTCCGGCCCCGCACCCAGCCCAGCCCGGGCGCCGGGGACCCCCCTCCCGCCCCGCACCCCGGGGACAGGGCCTGCTCGCTCCCCGCGCCCCGCACCCCTCCAGGAGCCAGGGGGTCCCGGTTCGGGTCCTGGGGTGAGGGCACAGGCCTGGGGGTGAGGTCTCCATCCCGGGGAGCAGGCGCGCAGGAGGCAGCCGGTCCATGATTCTACCTCATCAGTGATGTTTCTATCCCCCGCTCCCTCTCCCTCCCTCTCTGACATCCATACTAACGTATTTTCTTTAAAATAAAAATCACACAACAAGCAAAGGGCCTGGGCCAGTGTCTCCACGCAGCCCCGCCCACCCAGCAGCCCCCACGGGGGAGGAGCCATGTCTGCACCCACGGAACCACTTCTGGGGCATTATTATTATTATTATTATTATTATTATTTAAAAGTATTCTTATTGATTTTTTACAGGGAGGAAGGGAGAGGGAGAGTTAGAAACAGCGATGAGAGAGAAACATCCATCAGCTGCCTCCTGCACGCCCCCCACTGGGGATGTGCCCGCCACCAAGGCCCATGCCCTTGACCGGGAATCGAACCCGGGACCCTTCCGTCCGCAGGCCGACGCTCTATCCACGGAGCCACGCCGGTCTCGGCGCCGAGCTTCGTTTTATTTTAGTTTCCACAGATGGGGGACCCTGGCCCACCGGACCCTGTAGGCCTCAGGGGGTGGGGCTGTAGGTTAGGAGGCTTGTCTGTTACCCGTGAGCCCCCCACCTTCCCCCACCCACCACCACCCATAAAGCCAGTTTCCAAGCAGACCCAGGGGGACCCGCCAGGCCCCTGGAGCCACCTGCTGCCCTGCCGCCCCGCCCACAGCTCCCCTCACAGGCCCTGCTCCTCCGAGGGTGGGAGGGGGGTGCTGTGCGGGGAAGGGGGGCCTCGGAGTCAGAGGGACAAACAGCAGCCACGTCCAGCCACGTCCCTCCCACCAGGCAGCCTGGAGGCACCCGCCACTCAGAAGACTTAAAAGGGAAGCATTTGCCCGGAGGCACAGGAGCCAGGGCGGTAATTATGGCCTCCAGGCTGCTGGGCCCGGCTCCCGTCCTCCACGTGGCTCCCTGCACCCTCCCATGCCTGTCTGTGTGTGTGTGTGTGTCTGTCTGTCTGCGGAGAGCCAGCCGGGGGCGGGGGCGGGGGCAGGGGGGCACGGGGGCGGGCAGCCAGGTGCTGGCAGCAGGCCGAGGCCCTCCCAGGTGGCTGAGGGCGGCCGCCCGTCCGCCCAGCTGTCGGCTGTGGTCACGCACGGCCACGGGGAGGGGTTGGGGGGAGGGGGGCCCTCAGAGACTCCGAGAAGCCACCCTGGGGGCCTCAGGCCGTCCCCTTCTTCCCACAAGGAAAGCTCCCTCTCGAGGGAGGGAGGGGGGAGAGGGCCCAGCCCGGCAGAGGCTGCCCTCCCCGCCCGCTGCCACCTGGCACGGGCACCCGGGAGCTTGAGCAACCATCTGTCCTACTTCTGCTTCCTGTGTCTCTGCCCGCCCTCCCCTCCCGTCCGCGCGCCCTCCTCCCCTCCTCCCCCCTCCCTCCGCCTCCTGGGTGGGTCTCAGCAGCCAGCGGGCGCCCTGCTGGGCCAGGCACCTGCCCGCACCAGCTCCGCAGGTGTGCTGCTTTGGTTACAGGTTCGATTCCCAGCCCCCACAACCCCCCCGCCCCCATGGGAGGCAGCCAATCGGTGTGTCTCTCTCATGAGGACGTGTGTGTGTGTGTGTGTGTGTGTGTGTGTGTGTGTGTGTCTCCCTCTCCCCGCTCCCTTCCGTCCCTCTGAAAATCAGCCTCATTCCTGCGGTGGATTTTTTTTTTTTAATTTAAAAAAAAATGTTTTAAATATATTTTTGTTGATTTCAGAGAGGGAGGAAGAGGAGGAGGGAGGAAGAGAGAGAGAAGCAGCATCGATGCTGAGAGAGAATCACGGACCGGCCGCCTCCTGCACAGCCCCCCAGGTGTGTGCCCTCGACGGGGAGTCGAACCCTGACCCTCTGGCTCCGAGGTCGAGGCTCCAGCCCTGAGCCACCCTGGCAGGCCGGGCTGCGGAAACTATTTTGTTTAAAAAAGCCGCTTGCAGAGCCTGGCCAGAGTGGACGGGCGGACAGATCAATACACAGGTTGTGGGATCTATAATAAAAAAAATAATAAAAGCGTAATATGCTGATTAGACCGGACAGCCGAACAACCTTGGTTAGGGGCAATCAGGCAGGCAGGCAAGTGGTTAGGGGTGATCAGGCAGGCAGAGGGGTTAGGGGCGATCAGGCAGGCAGAAGGGTTAGGGGTGATCAGGCAGGCAGGTGAGTGGTTAGGGGTGATCAGGCAGGTGAGTGGTTAGGGGCGATCAGGCCGGCAGGCAGAGGGGTTAGGGGCGATCAGGCCGGCAGGCAGAGGGGTTAGGGGCGATCAGGCAGGCAGGTGAGTGGTTAGGGGCGATTAGGCCGGCAGGCAGAGGGGTTAGGGGTGATCAGGCAGGCAGGTGAGTGGTTAGGGGCGATCAGGCAGGCAGACGAGCAGTTAGGAGCCCTGCGGTGTCTGGCCCAAACCGGCAGTCGGACGGACACCCCCCGAGGGGTCCCAGATTGTGAGAGGGTGCAGGCCGGGCTGAGGGGCCCCTTCCCATCCTCCGAGCAGTAACTTCATGCAGGTAGGCCCCTGGCTCTATTATAAAACAGCAGCTTCGTATTCCAAACCCGGCTCCTGCCCTGGGCCCGCAGCCCTGGAACCCGACCCCACTGCCTCCGGGGACAAAGCAGCTCGCCCACACACGTGGCTGCACGTGGCACACGCGTGGCTGCACGTGGCAGGGGCCACAGGCCGCGTGCGGGATTACACAGAGGTGCCGTCTCTGTCCCCGCCCCCGCCGGCCCTCCTGCGAGGGGTCATTGCTCACACTGGACAGTTTCCGTTCCCAGGTCCCGCTTCTGCTTTGTTTTCTTCCCAACCCTCCCCCAGGGTATTTTTCCAACGGTTTTCATTTTTTTATTTAAAAAAATATATATTGTATTGATTTTTCACAGAGAGGAAGGGAGAGAGAGATAGAAGCCTCGATGAGAGAGAAACACCGATCAGCTGCCTCCTGCACACCCCCCACTGGAGATGTGCCCACAACCCAGGTCCATGCCCTTGACCGGACCCTTCGGTCTGCAGGCCGACGCTCTGTCCACTGAGCCACACAGGCTAGTGCCAAGCTAACCCTTCTTTTTCTCAATGCGGGCGATGGGGTGCTCAGGGACCACGGATGGGGTGTGGGGACCTCCAGGCCAGGCCCCAGCCCCCCCAAACCCCTCTCCCCGAGGAACAGCAGAGCACCCTGGGCTGGGTGGGGCCGGGCCTGGGCCTGGGCCTCCCCGCAGCCAAGGGCCATGCCTGACCCCGGGGGCCCTGGGGAGCTCCCGTTCCCAGAGGGGGCTGAGCTGGGCCGGCTGAGGCTGTGGGGGGCTGCAGGCAGAGTGGGGTGCCCTTCCCAGGGGCTCCCTGAGACACCCCCTCCTCTCTGCACGTGAGCACCCTGCAAGCAGAGGGACCTCAGGGAGAGAGGGGGCTGGCGGGGTCCCACCTGCCCCCCATGTCCCCTCCTGCAGGCCCAGCTGCAGCCGCTCCTGTGGGAGCCCAGCCCTTCCCTCCCGGGAGCCATTCTGGGCGTGTTTGTGTGTGTGTGTGTGTGTGTGTGTGTGTGTCTCTGTGTGTGTGTCTCTGTGTGTGTGTGGTATGTGTGCGTGCGTGTGTGTCTGTGTGCATGTGTGTGTGTCTGTGTGTCTCTCTGTGTGTGTGTAAGTACGTGTGTGTGCGTGTCTGTGTAAGTACGTGTGTGTGTGTCTGTGTGTGTGCATGTGTGTGTGTCTGTGTGTGTCTGTGTGTGTGTCTGTGTGTGTGCATGTGTGTCTCTGTGTGTGCGTGTGTGCGTGTCTGTGTGTGTCTGTGTGTGTGTCTCTGTGTGTGTGTCTCTGTGTGTGTGTCTCTGTGTGTGTGTGGTATGTGTGCGTGTGTGTGTGTCTGTGTGTGCATGTGTGTGTGTCTCTCTGTGTGTGTAAGTACATGTGTGTGCGTGTCTGTGTGTGTGCATGTGTGTGTCTCTGTGTGTGTCTCTGTGTGTGTGTGTGGTATGTGTGCGTGCGTGTGTGTCTGTGTGTGCATGTGTGTGTAAGTACGTGTGTGTGCGTGTCTGTGTGTGTGCATGTGTGTGTCTCTGTGTGTGCCTGTGCGTGTGTGTGTGCGTGTGTGCGTGTCTGTGTGCATGTGTGTGTGTCTGTGTGTGCATGTGTGTGTGTCTGTGTGTCTCTGTGTGTGTAAGTACGTGTGTGTGCGTGTCTGTGTGTGTGCATGTGTGTCTGTGTGTGTCTGTGTGTGTGCGTATGTGCGTGTCTGTGTGCATGTGTGTGTGTCTGTGTGTGTGTCTGTGTGTCTGTGTGTGTGTGTGTGCCTCCTGTCGGGGGAGGAGGTCAGGGTGGAAATGGTGGGGCTAAAATTAGCCCGAGGCAAACAATCGGAGGCCAGGGCGGCCGGCGCTGGGGGGAGGTCAGCCGAGGACAGCGAGGACAGTCTGTTTGCTGCGGTGGCCGGGCCAGGCCCCGTCCGGGTCCGGGGCGGTGGGATGGGGGGGCCGTAAAGGGAATTGAAAACGAAAACGGATCTGGACGGGGTCCAGCACCAGCACCACGGGGACACGGGGACGGGGACGGGGACGGGCCAGATGGCAGGGGCTTGGCCAGCCCGGGGCCCTCCCAGGCTCTGCCCCGCCCCCAGGGCCGCCCCTGGCTCCCAGCGAAGGCGGGCCCGGAGAGGGGGTGACAGAGGCTCCCCGGCCCCCGACGGGCATCTCGGTGACCAGGGCCACAGGCCCGTGCCCTGCTCCGGTGGGGGCCCTGCTCTCTTTGTCTTTTCATATTTTTACTGACGGTTTCAAAAAAGGGGGGGGGGGGGCGGGAAGAAGGGGCTTGCCTTTTAAAAAATATTTCTATTGAGCCCTACCCGGTGTGGCTCAGTGGATAGAGCGTCAGCCTATAGACTAAGAGGTCCCGGGTTCGATTCCGATCAAGGGCCTGGACCTTGGTTGGGGGCACATCCTGGGCTGGGTGGGGCCGGGTCTGGGCCTGGGCCTCCCTGCAGCCAAGTGCCGCGTCTTTCTTTTTAAGGTCCTTGTATTGTATTGTATTGTATTGTATTTTCTCCCCCGTTGATTTGCAGAGAGGCTGGAAGGGAGCGGGGGAGACACAGGGAGAGAAACTCCGATCCCTCGCCTCCCACAGGCACCCATCCTGGGGACGGAGCCCACCGCCCCGCACGTGCCCCGAACGGGAATCGAACCCGTGGCCTTTCGGTGCCCAGGACGACGACGCTCAGCCCCGGAGCCACACGGTGGCGGCCGGGGCAGAACCCAGTTCCTCGAACCCGGACACACCCCTGCCTCCCGCCCTCGGCCTGGCCACGGGCCTGACCCCACGAGGGCTCGCACCCGGGGCCCTGTCCCCCGCCGTCCCCCCACGCCCCCGCTCCAGGCTGCCCCTCCCGGGCCTCAGAGGCCTGGCTGCGGACCGACCCCCACCCTGGGCCCTGGGGTGCGGAGCCCTGGGCAAGGGGGCGGCCGGGCCCCAAACTGCCAGGCGCCTGGGAACCGAGAGTTTCGGGGGCACAGGTGGTGCTCTCGTTTCTCCTCGTTCCTCCTGCAGGTGCGGCCGGGGCCCCGGGGAGGAAACAGGATGGACGAGGCGGCTGAGACAGCCCGAGGCTGGGGGTGGGGGGGAGCGGGGGGCATGGCGCAGGTCCTCAGGGTCACGGGGTCAGGGGGAATGGGGAGGAAGAGGTGCCCACAGCAAGGTCCCCGAGACGGAGCCCGGATCTGCCCCCCGCCCCGTCCCCCTTGCCCTAGAGAAAGTCCCAGGAGGAGGAGGAGGAGGACGAGGAGGAGGAGGACGAGGAGGGATGGCACCCGTACCCCACCCCGCCATGGGCTGGGCTCGGGGCAGGGGGACGGGCGAGAGCAGGCCCCCCGAGAGGCGGGGCCCCTCGGCCAGGGCGCCCCGAGTCCCATCGGCAGCGGCCAAGCCTGGACCCCCGAACCGGGAGGTCCCGGTCCATGCCGGGTTCGATTCCCGTCAGCTGGGCAGACACACTCCTGGTGGCACGGGCACCGGGCGGACGGACGCCAGGCCCCGGGCGTTGGGACGGGATGGGGTGCCGGCCCTGAGAGTGTTGGGGGACACCCCCCCGGGGCTGTCGGCCACCGGAGTCCGCCCGCCGACTATCTCAGCAGCAGCAGGCCTGTGCCCCGCTGGGCTCCGGGGGATGGAAAAGCCAAGATTAAGGCGCCAGCACCCGTGGGTGCCAGTGTGGGCCCGGGGCCTGGCTCCTGGCCAGCGCCCTATCGCCCTCCTCCCTGGGAGGGCGGGAGAGGGGCTCCGGAACATTCCGGCAGGGCGCTGACCCCCCAGGAGGGCGGGCCACTGAGTCACCTCCCTCCCAGACACTCCTCACCCCACAATGATCCCATCGGGCGTTTGAGGATTTCAGAGCATGAATCTGGGGGCACAGAGCAGGGGGCACCCCCCCACCGGCCACAGACACCCCACCGAGCCGGCTACTCTGTGCAGAACAAGAATGGGTGGGGTCTGGCCGTCTCCCACACACACTGAGACTGAGCAAGGGGGAGCCATCAGCCAAAGGACCTGTGAGCGAGCCCATGGGCCTGGCCGAGGGGCACAGACACCAGGGGGTGAGGGCGTGCGTGGGGGGGGTTGGGGGGTGTAAAGGGGGAAGAAGGTCACGTAGTAACACCTGAATCCATACAGAAACTTAAAAAAATAATAATAAAGATGCACCCAGCGGGCGGAGTGACTCAGAGGTGGAGCCCGGACCCAGGAGCCGGGAGGTCCCCGGTTCGATTCCCGCTCAGGGCATGTGCCCGGGTGGCAGGCTCCACCCCCATAGACATATTGGCGAGGAGACAGGATCCTACAGGAATACGTGGAAGATATTTACTTTGAAATATATGTATTTATTTATTTTTAATTAAATATAGCTTATGGATGTTTTCACAGGGAGGACGGGAGAGGGAGAGAGAGAGAGTGAGACACGTGGATGAGAGAGAAACATCCATCAGCTGCCTCCCACCACCGAGGCACATGCCCTCGGCCGGAATCGAACCCGGGACCCTTCAGAGGGTTCGATTCCCGGTCGAGGGCATGCACCTGGGTTGCAGGTTCGATGATTCCCAGCTGCAGCCGGGACACGTGCAGGAGGCAGCCAATCGATGTGCGTCTCTCCCACATCAACGTTCCTCCCGCTCTCCTCCCTCCCTCCCTCCCATCCCCTCTCGCTACAAAGGCGAAGAACAGACACCGTGACTCCGTCCTAGAACCTGAGACGGCGGGAAGGTGAGAACGCCGGCTAGCGAGCATGCAGAGCGCGGCCGCCAGTTGCCACGGTGACCCCGTGTTTAGCTCCGTTTGCTCTTAGTCAGCAGGGGGAGGAGGCAGGCCTTACCGGGAACCAGGCCGCCGCCTCCCGCACCCCCACGGGTTTAAAAAAAAAAAAAAGCAGGCTTAGAAGCACGCCCTTCCCTCCAGGGAGCAAGCTGAGCCATGCCCGTCCCCACTGCCCCCCCCGGAGGCCCTGTCTGCCCTGCTCCCCTCTGTCCCCGCAGGCACGGACCCCCTCTCCCTGAGGGCCCCAGGGGAGCAGCGGGCGGCGGCGGCTCGTCTCCGGCCAGCCCCCCAACCTGTCTCTAAGGCCCCCCTTCTTATGTTTAAACTTTTTAAAAATATATATATATTTTTATTGATTTTTTTACAGAGAGGAAGGTAGAGGAGGGAGAGAGAGTTAGAAACATGGACAAGAGAGAAATATCCATCAGCTGCCTCCTGCACACCCCCCACCTGGGGGTGTGCCCGCAACCCAGGCACATGCCCTTGGCCGGAATCGAACCCGGGACCCTTCCGTCCGCAGGCCGACGCTCTGTCCGCTGAGCCGCACCGGTGAGGCCCAAGGCCCCCCTTCTGGCTGACTCTCCGTGAGCCGGAGAGCGGGCAGCCCAGCCTAAGAACGTGCTTTTGCGGTGGGTCAGTGCGTGCTTGCTTTTCTAAAAAACAAAACACACAGAGCACGCTTCAAAAGAAAAAAAAAGTGCAAATAAAAAAAACACGTTTCGGTCCCGCAGTCCCCAGTGGGAGGGAGGGCCGGGGTAGAAGGGGGGGTGGAGAGGGGGGAGGAAGAGGAAGAAGAGGAGGGAGAGGAGGAGGAAGGGGAGGAGGAGGGAGGAGGAGAGCGGGGAGGGCGGGCAGAGGGGCAGGAAGGAGGAGGCGGGTGCTCAGGGCTGAGCCCTCGGCTGCAGACAAAGCCGGGCCTGGCCTGGCCTGGCCTGGCCCCCCGCCAGGGCCGCCCCACACGGGGCCGCAGGCGGCTGGCGGGGGGCCAGGGCGGGAGGCCTGGGCCTGGGCCCCCTCCAGCTCTGCCCAGCTCCCCGCTCTCATGGAAGGCCAGCCCGGCCCACGGCAGGCACACAGGGCCCTGCCTCTGTCATCGGGGCTCCCCACCCCCGGGGGGTCCCCAGAAACCCCGACCGCAGGCCGGAGCCTCCTGGCCCGATGCCCGGGGCCTGGCTGCCGTCCAGCCAGCTCTGGCTGGAGGCTGAGCACCTGCAGGTGAGCACACACACACGCACGCACACGCACCCTCATACACTCGCTCATGCAGGACACACGCAAAAACACACGCATGAACACCCAGAGAACACCCAGTGCCTGAGGCCAAGCAGCAAAGCCGTTTTTTTGTTTTTTTTTTAGAAAACAGGACGATGCCCGGCTGGTGTGGCTCAGTGGGTGGAGCGTTGACCTAGGAACCAGGAGGTCAGGGCACAGGCCTGGGGCTGTGCAGGCTCCACCCCCAGTGGGGGGCGTTCAGGAGGCAGCCGGTCCATGATTCTCTCTTACCTCGGATGTTTCTCTCTCTTTACCTCTCCCTGCCTCTCTGAGATCAATACAATATATGTCAGCCCTGGCCGGTTGGCTCAGCGGATAGAGCGTCGGCCTGCGGACTGAAGGGTCCCGGGTTCGATTCCGGTCAAGGGCATGCACCTTGGTTGCGGGCACATCCCCGGGAGGGGGTGTGCAGGAGGCGGCTGGTGGATGTTTCTCCTCTCTCATACTAGCTCTCTATTCCTCTCCCTTCCCCTCTGTAAAAAAAAAAAATCAATAATATATATATGTATCTTAGAAATCAATGGAAGAGCATCCTCGGTGAGGATTAACAATAACAACAATAATAACTTAACAAATAAAAACCTGCTTTGAGAAGAACAGAAGGCGGTGCCAGCCTGCCCGGTGGGTGAGGGAGGCCCTGGGTGGTGGGAGGGGACGGGCAGGGGGTCAGGTCCCCGTCCGCCAGGCGGTCACGCAGGACCACGCACAGCCCGCCCGGCCCCCGCCCGCCGGCCAGGTCCGCTGAGCTGCAGGACACACAGTGGCAGCTCCCGGACTGGCCCACAGGGGTCACCCCTCCTGCAGGGCGCGTGCGTGTGCGTGTGGGGGGGGAGGGGTGCAGTCACGGGGCCACCCCCAGCCCCTCCCCCCGATCCCAGACTGGGTTTGGAACGACGTGTCCGTCCAGGGTCAGGCCAAACAGCCCTCCACGCCAAGGACACGCCAAGGACACGCCCTGGCCCGGGCCCTTTGTCCCTCCCCCTCCCTCCCTCCCTCCCTCCGCCTCTGAGGGCGGGTTCTGAGGTTCCAGCGCCTTTGGGGTTTCCTCTGGCTTTCCCAACCCTGACTTCCTTGCAAAACCCTGTCGGCCGGCCGGGCAGCCATTAGCTGGACTTCCACCTCCCGCCCTAGGCCCGTTCTCTCCTTTCTCTCTTTTCTCCCCGGCGGCTGTGTGCCCGTGGACTGTCTCAGAGAGAGCGGGAGGGGGAGGCCGAGAGAGAGAGAGAGAGCGAGAGAGAGAGAGGGAGAGAGAGAGGGAGAGAGAGAGAGAGAGAGACATCGTGGATGTGAGTGAGACGGGTCAGGCTGGGGACTGAGCCTGCAGCCCCAGGACACGCCCTTGACCACAGTGGAACCCGGGTCCTGCCGTCCACGTTCCCACAACCAGAGTCCACACAGGTGGACGCCAGGCCTGGGGGCTTAGCTCAGACACAACAGCGAGCGAGGGGCGCACCTACGTGTGTGCCCGCGTGCGTGCACGTGTGTGCCCGCGTGCGTGCACGTGTGTGCCCGCGTGCGTGCACACGCGTCGGGCAGGCCAGGGGAGGGCCCCAGGGCGGAGCCTCGGGCGGGGTGAGGATTTCTCCGTCGCGCACTGCGTGCCAACGGCACCGGGCGCGGCCCCATGTTTGAGCATCAACCCGAGAGCCAGAAGGTCACAGTCTGATTCCGGTCAAGGGCACAGGCCCGGGTTTCCAGCTCGATCCCCAGCAGGGAGCGTGCAGGAGGCAGCTGGTGCACGATTCTCCCTCCTCATCGATGTTCCTCTCTCCCTCTCCCTCTCCCTCTCCCTCTCCCTCTCCCTCTCCCTCCCTCTCCCTCCCTCCCCCTCCCATTGTGTCTGGAATCAATAAAAATATATTTTAAAAAAGGAATACATACATGGCAAACATGCTTTTTTTAAAAAAAAATTTATTAAAAAAAAATATTTCCGCCCTCACCGGCGTGGCTCCGTGGATAGAGCGTCGGCCTGCGGACGGAAGGGTCCCGGGTTCGATTCCAGTCAAGGGCACGGACCTCGGTGGCGGGCACATCCCCGGCGGGGGGCGTGCAGGAGGCAGCTGGTGGCTGACTCTCTCTCGTCGATGTTTCTAGCTCTCTGTCCCTCTCCCTTCCTCTGTGTAAAAAAAAAAAAAATCAATACAATACATTTAAGAAGTAAAATAAATATTTCCACCAGCAAGACCCGGAAAACCTTCTGACGCAGGTGGAAGAGGAGGCAGAATTTCACGCGGTCACAGAGGCCACACCCGCCCTGGCCGCGTTGCTCATGAACGCCGTCCGGGAGCGCATTCCTCCGCGTGCGATGCGCCCGCCAGGCACCGCCGTCGCCACCTGACCCCGCCCCGGGCAGGCCTGGGTGCCCACGTCCCCGGCTGGATTTTTTTTTTCATTATTTACTTATTTATTTATTTAAATATATTTTATTGTGTTGTTGTTTTTTTTACAGAGAGAAAGAGAGAGGGATAGAGAGTTAGAAACATCGATGAGAGAGAATCATCGATCAGCTGCCTCTTGCACGCCCCCCACTGGGGATGTGCCCGCCACCAAGGTACAGGCCCTTGACCGGAATCGAACCCGGAACCCTTCCGTCCGCGGGCTGACCCTCCATCCACCAGCCAGGGCTCAATTTAAAAAAAAAAAAAAGGGGGGGGGGTTGTTTGTGTGTGTGTGTGTGGTGTGGGTGTGTGTGGGTTTTTTTTTTGCCCTAGCTGGTTTGGCTCAGTGGATAGAGCGTCGGCCTGCGGACCGAAGGGTCCCGGGTTCGATTCTGGCCTAGGGCACATGCCCGGGGTGTGGGCTCGATCCCCAATAGGGGACATGCAGGAGGCAGCCGATCCATGATGCTCTCTCATCCTTGGTTTCTCTCTCTCTCTCTATCCCCCTCCCCTCCTATAAATCAATAAAGAAATATATTTTTAAAAAACGTTTTTAAATTAAAAAAAAAACACCTATTTTTCGCTGCCTTCTTCACCCCCCCCCCCCACACACACACACACAGGCACACACACAGGCACACCTCCACCGCGGCCTGCAGACGCTCAGGGGCCTCCAGCCGTCTTTCCTCTGCGGGCAGGGAGGGGTGCAGACAGCACCCAGCAGGCCCCGCCCCACGCCAGCCGCGCCCGGCGGGTGGGTGGGTGGGTGGGTGAGTGGGTGACCGGCCCTCGCTGCTGTGGGGGCCGAGCGCCCGCCGGGGCAGGGCCCAGGGGAGCCAGGGAGAGCCGGCGGCGGCGGGGGGCAGGGCCTGCGGAGCGGGCAGCTGCGGGCGCGGGGTTCCTCATGTTTTCGGGGTGAGGCATGTGCTGTGGGCGTGAGAGAGGGAGGCAGCGGTGCAACACCAGGAACCTCAGCCGGGGAGGAGGGGGAGGGAACCAAGAACATGTGTGTGTTTTTTTAAAAAGCCCTGACCGGTGTGGCTCAGTGGATAGAGCGCCAGCCTGCGGACAGAAGGGTCCCGGGTTCGATTCCGGTCAAGGGCAGGCACCTTGGTTGCGGGCACATCCCCAGGGGGTGGGGGGGGCGTGCAGGAGGCAGCTGGTCGATGTTTCTCTCCCATCGATGTTTCTAGCTCTCCCTCCCTCTCCTTTCTTCTCTGTAAATAGTTATACATATATATTTTAAAAATGCACAAAACGTAATGCGTCCTTTTATCTTTTATTTTAATTCTTTTTTAATGCGGGTTTTTTTTTTGTTTTGTTTTTTGTTTTTTTTACTGAGCCCCTGGGCCGTCTGGCTCCATGGATCGAGCATCAGCCTACAGACAGAAGGGTCCAGGGTTCGATTACGGTCAAGGGCACATACCTTCGAGGCAGGCTCCTCCCGGCCCGGCCCTGGTCTGGGCCCGTGCAGGAGGCAGCCCGTCGGTGTGTCTCTCTCCCTCTCCCTCTCCCTTCTGCTCTCCCTAAGGTCAATGGGACCACGTCCTCGGGGGAGGATGCACAGACAGGAAAAATCACGGTGACCGGGACACACACACGCGCTGGCCAGGGCCACACACACGCCTGGGACACGCATGCAAGGCCCTGGGAGGGCCCGAGGGAGGGCGGCACGGGTCCGAGGGGGAGGGGCAGGCTCGCACGCTGGGCCCGCACACTTCCGCATTTGTCTGAAGTTTCCCCACCGGCCCCACGGGCACCCCGGGGCGGCGAGGGGGGTGGGGGGAGGGAGAAGCCGGCCGCTCACCCCGCCCTGGGCTGGGCTGCCTGCTTCTCCGAGGCCCCCTCACCCTCAGGATGGAACCCCTGTTCCCGGGGAGCCAGCGGCTTCAGACCAGCCCCGCCCAAGCCCTAACAGGAAATGGCTGAGAGAAAGCAATCTGAGGGCTTCCCATCCTCACCCCACCGGGCGGGGGACACGGGGCCGAGCCTGGGGTCTGCAGGAGGCGTGGCTGGTCGTGTCCACCCCGGGGCCCAGCGTGCTGGCCAGACCCCCGAGCTGCTGGGATGGGCGGCGGGCAAGGAGATAAGTGGGATTTTTTAGAAATGTATTTTTATTGACTTCAGAGAGAGGAAGGGAGAGGGGGAGAGAGAGAGAAACATCCATGTTGAGAGAGAATCACGGACCGGCTGCCTCCTACACTCCTCACACGGGGGATGGTGCCTGCAACCCGGGCCTGAGCCCCTGATCAGGGATCGAACCCTGACCTCCTGGCTCCTAGGTCGACGCTCCATCACTGAGACCTTGTTGTCTTGGTTTTGTTTTCCCCGGGGCGATCGCTAGCTATAACATCAACAATGACTCGCCCTGGCTGGTGTGGCTCAGTGGATAGAGCGTGGGCCTGCGGACCGAAAGGTCCCGGGTTCGATTCCGGTCAAGGGCATGTGCCTTGGCTGCAGGCACATCCCCAGGAGGGGGTGTGCAGGAGGCAGCTGGTCAATGTTTCCCTCTCATCGATGACGTTTCTAGCTCTCTATCCCTCTCTCTTCCCCCCTGTAAAAAAAAAAACGAATGAAAAAATATAAAACATATTTTGAAAAAGGAAAAGAAAACCCAGGGAACTGGAGGCATCCCCTCAGGCAGCTGGTTCCAGGCACGCCCCCACTCCCCACCCGCCCAAGCCTGGCTCCCAGCGCCCGCCCCAATCCTCTAAGCCAAGGGGTCTGTGCGCTCAGGGCCCACAAAGCCTGGCCCCCGGCAAAGATCGGGGGGCGCAGCCAGCCAAGCCCGAGGTCACCCCCAGACCAAAGCCTTCCCCACCCCCAGCCCCCAGCGCCCAGCTCCACCTGCGACAGCGCGCCCCGCCCTCCACCCAGCCGCTCCCCAAATCTCCATCCCCACCCGAGCCACCGGTGCCACCCCATGGGAGGCCGGAGGGAGACTGGCCTGGGGGGACCCCACCCCCACAAAGAGGTCCCTAACCCCAGCCACGCCCCAAGCGCTGGCCCCGCCCCTGGATTCAGGGTCCCGGCTGCGCCCCGCCCTCAGTGCCACGCCCACCAGGACTCTGGGGTCCCCAAGCAGAACCAATACCTTCTCCCTCCGGGATCCAGATCCCCCCGCCCTCCAATCTGGATCCCACACACTTCACTCTGGACACCCCGAAGGCCTAGCCATGGCCCCCCATTTCACCCTGGACGGCCACGGGGTTTGGGGGGGGGCCAGGTGCCTCCGGGACGCGCGGGTCCTGGGCGCCTGCAGACCTGGGACCCGGTGCAACCGAGGGGAGGCGGCAATTTTTATTATTATTATTATTATTATTATTATTATTATTATTATTATTGATTTCAGAGGGAGGAAGGGAGGGAGAGAGAGAGGAACACCCATCGGCCGCCTCCTGCACGCCCCGCCCTGGGGGACCCAGCCCGCACCCCGGGGGGCCCTGCGCCCTGCCCGGACTGGAACCCGGACCTCCCGGCCCCTGTGTCTGGTGTAAACCAGCATTTCCACCGTCCGAGGAGCTCTATTCTGTACGTGAGAAGGCCCACCCGCTGGGACCCAGAAAGCAGCAGCAGGACGCGGGTGTTTTTGTTCTGTTTTTGTGCAGAATTTGCCCCAAATTAGGGAGGAAGGGAAGTGAGTGTCCGCGGAGGGTTCCCTCCCGGGCGCTCCGAGGAGGAACCGGGCGGTTCTGGCCGCCGAACCGGCACCGGGAGGTTCTCATCCACTGAAAGGCGGGGTGTGCTTTTGTTTTTTTGTTGTTGGTGGTTTGTTTGTTTTTGCTACTTTTTTTGTTTTGCAAACAAACAAACAAACAAACCAACAACCACAGAGCTCGGAGGAGTCAACTCCCAGGTGGAGGGCCCCCTGCGATGGGGATGGGAGGAGAGAGGGGGCGGCGCGCGGGGGTCCCCGGCGCCCAGGCTGCGCCCCGGGGCGCACGCCCCCAACCCCCGACCCCCGCACAGGTGCCCAGCGCCCCGCATCCATCCATCCGTCCGTCCTGCGCCAACAGCGAGCGCGGAGCCCGGCCCCTCCTTCCCGGTACGGAGCCCCGGGGTCGGGCGCTGCCCCCGCCCTCCCCCGCCGGCCGGATGGGCGTGGCTCCCCAACCCCGAGCCGGGGACGCACCGGGATCCGGGACCTCCACGCCCCCCCACCCCCACCCCCAGAAGCTCTGGTTTGGACAAATGAAACCTCGGGGCGCCGGAGAAATGGCAGGAAGGGGAGCGCAGAGAGTGTGCGGAGCGGCGCCGGAGGGAGCCCTGTCCCCGCGTGAACTCCGCCCGCCGCGCCCGGCCCCGCCCCGAGCGCGCGCCCGGCCCGGCCGGCGAGGGAGGGAGGGACCCGGAGCCAGGGCCACCCCGCTTTCCCCGCGGATCCCCGATGGCCTGGGGGGGCCCCCCACCCCGAGATCCCCGCCCAGCGCGCCCGCACCTGCCCCCTGGCCCCCCGGGTCAGGGCCGGGTCCCCGCCCCCAACCCGGATGACGACATCCGCCCCCGCGGCCCCGCCCGCGCGCCCGCCCGCCCTCCGGAGCGCGCCCGGGGAAGGGGGCGTGTCCGGCCGGCCGGCGGGGGGCGCGGTCGCCAAAGCGGGTGCGGGCGGCTCCGGGAGCTGCCGGGGACCCGCCTCCTCGCGGGGGGCGCGGGGGTGCCGACCGCAGGACCAGGACCGAGTTTGGGGGGAAGGGACGAGGCCCCGAGTGTCCCCGGCCCCTGGCGCCCTCTGCGCCTTTGCGCGCGCGCCCCGGCCGGCCGCACAGGGGGGCGTGGCCCGGCGCCTGGCACCGGGGGAGGCGCGGGGCGGGGAGGGGGGCGTAGGGAGGGCAGGGGGACCCCCACTGACCTGTGTGCGTCCTCAGGTGCGCCTTGAGGTGCGAGGACTTGCCGTAGACCTTCTCGCAGCCCGCGTAGTGGCACTTGTGCCTCCGCGGCGGCGACTCCGGGTCGGCGCGGCTGCGGGCCCGCCGGCCCCTTTGTCTGGGGCCGGGCTCCTGGGGCTCCACACCCGCCTCCTGGGGCTCCGGGGGCTCCTGTGGCTCCTGGGGATCCCCAAGATCCTCGGGATCGCTCCACGCGGGGCTCGGGGGCGCGGCGGGGCAGGCGCGCTCCGGGGAGGCCCGGGGGGCCGGGGGCGAGGCCGGGGGCAGGCGGCACGGGGTGCGCGCCTTGCGGGCCCCGGCCCCGGCGCCCCCCTCCCGGCGGCGGTCCCCCCGGCGGTCCTCCCCGGTCCCGGGGGGCGCGGGCGGCTGCTGGTTGAGGTCCGCCAGGATGCGCGCCACCACGAAGAGCGAGGCGCGGTCCTTGCCGTCGCGGCGCGGCTCCTCGGCGGCGGCGGAGACGGCGGAGACAGAGGTGGAGGCGGCGGGGACCGCGCCCTCGGGGCCCGGCTCCGGCCCCGGCGGCGCCCCCGCGCGCGGCCCGTGCACCACGGCGCGGCTGGACATGGACACGAGGCACTCGGCGGCGAAGTGGTCGACGTAGGCGGCGGCTGCCATGCTGCGGGCGGCTCCTCCTCGGCTCCTCGTCGTGATCAGAGGCGCATCCGCACCCCAAAGCCTCCCGGAGAGCGAGGGGGGCGGGGGACGGGGTGCAGGGGGTGCGGAGGGCGCTGCCCTCTCCGCCGCCGGCTGCGCGCGGGGCTCCGGGCCGCCTGCGCCGTCACCCGCCCGGCCGGGCCCCGGAGCGGGAGCGCATGGAGAGGGGCGCACGGAGAGGTTCAGGGGGGGCGGGCGTCCAGGAGGAGTTGGGGGCCCCCTCGAGCGGCCTGTCCTAGGGAAGCCGAGCGGGGACGGCGTTAGGAGGGACGGCGGCGGCGCCAAGCATTGTGGCGGGTGGACGGGCGGGACCGGCGCCGTGTGCGCGCCTCCCCGGCGGCTCGGTTGTGGGCGGCCCGGCCCCCGGGGGTGGGCGGGGCGGGGCCGGGGCCACATCTGGGCCCGACGTCAGCCCCCAGCCACATCCTGGCGGCGGCGCAGGGCGCAGGTTCCCGGCGGCGGCGGCGGCGGAGGCGGTGGCCGCGGGGAGCGGGGCGCGCGCCTGGAGAGGGGGCGGGGGACCCGGGAGCGCGCAGCCCGCGCTCACCCCGGGACAGGGGGGCGTGCCCAAAGGCTCAGGGGCGGGTCCCAACGAGCCGGGCCAATCCGGGGAGCCGCTAGGGGAGCCTCTGGCCCCGCCCCCGGGCCCCGACGCGCGGCCCCATAGGGGCGTGTCCCCCCGGCGCGGCCGGAGGAGGGGCGCGCGCGGTGGAGAGCTGGGGCCCTCCCGCCCTCCTCCTCCTCCTCTTCCTCCCCCTCCTCCTCCTCCCCCTCCCCCGGCCTCGGGGACCCCGCGGGGTGTTTTTCTGCCGGACCTTTTGTACGATCACGGCCTGGAACCCCCCGAATCCCCCCCCACGGTGTGAGGGAGGCGAGCCGCCGGGGAAGGAGGGGGGAGGAGGGAGGGGGTGCCCCTTTGTCCGTCCAGCCAGCCCCGCCCGCCCGCCCGCCAGGGGCGCCGGGGTGGGTGCGCCTCCTTCCCCCTCCGGAGCGCGCGGTTTGGCACCGCGGGGAGCCGTGCCTGCCGCCAGGGCTGGGGTGCGGGGGGCGCACCACTCCCGCCGCACCCACCACCCACCCCAGAAGGGGTCTTGGGTGACTCAGGCCGATGGGGTCCCCGCCGCGCTCCGGCCCTTGTCCCGCGCGCGCGCGTCCCGGGCTGGATCGGGGCGGCGGTTGGTTGGGGCGGGGCCGCTCCGGGGAGCGCGCGAGAGGCCCCGGGAGGGAGTTCCCTTCCCCGCCTGGCCCCGGGGCGGCCGGGGACCTGGGGCGGGTCCCCCGGAGCCAGAGGGGGTGCCCGAGCTGTAAACGGGGCCACCTGGGCGCGTGGGGGGCGCACGGGGTGTGGGGCGCGACCGCTGCGCGCGGGAGCTGAACTTTGCGCGCAGGGGCTGGCGGGCCCCTTCCTCCTGCTTTCTCTCCCTCCTCCTCCTCCTCCTCCTCCTCCTCCTCCTCCCAGGCCCAGGTCCAGGCCGGCAGCCAGCTTCTCCTCCAGGCCGCCCCTCTCCCACCCGCCGCGGGCGGCCGGCCGGCCGGGGAAAGGCTCCGCGCGGTGCCAGCTGCGGGGACCCCGCCCCCCCCGCGCGCCACCCGGCGGCTGGCGAGCCTCCGCCCGGAGGAGAGGCTGCGCCCGGCCTTCCCAGCCTGTCCACTTGCCCTTGACAACTAACTCCAAGGCGCCAGCCTGCCCTGCGCCCTCCGCCGCCCTGGCCATTCTCCTCCGGACCTGGGCCCACACCCCAACTTCGCGGCGAGCCCCTTACCCGACCCTGCAGCCCTGGGTTCTTCTTCTACTTCTATTTATTTTTTATTTAAATATATATATTTTTAAAATAAATTTTATTGATTTTTTTTACAGAGAGGAAGGGAGAGGGATAGAATGTTAGAAATATTGATGGGAGAGAATCATCGATCAGCTGCCTCCTGCACACGCCCCACCAGGGATGTGCCCGCAACCAATGTACATGCCCTTGACCGGGATCGAACCTGGGACCCTTCAGTCCGCAGGCCGACACTCTATCCACTGAGCCACATGGTTAAGGCTTTATTTATTTATGTTTTAACTAGAGGCCTGATGCACAGAATGTATGCACAGGGGAGGGGGTGTTGTCCCTCAGCCCGGCCTGCACCCTCTCCAATCTGGGACATCCCTCTCGCAACCCAGGACCCACTGGCACCTGACCATTCACCTGCCTGCCTGCCTGCTGCAGGAGGCAGCTGGTCGGGGTTTCTCTCTCCTCGATGTTTCTGGCTCTCTATCCCTCTCCCTTCGTCTCTGTAAAAAAAATCAATAAAATATAATTTTTAAAAAATAAAGAGTATAAGAAAGTAAAAAAAGGATGCTGAGCCCTGCCCCGGAGGGAGGTGGCGGGCACCCCGGCAGGCCCACCGCCCACACTGTGCCGTCACGCGCCCGCCCCCAGGCGGAGGCCCACAATGCGGCTCAGTGTGGCAGCTGGCCGGGCCCGGGCCCCTGTCCGGGGCAGCCCTGGCAGGCCGGCCGGCGGTGCCAGCCCTGGAGGCGGCTGGAGATGCCAGGCTGGGCCGGAGGGCACCCTGGCACCACTGGCTACTCGGCCCGCTAAGCCAGAGCGCCCAGCAGAGCATCTGTTTACTGATAGATGGATGGATGGATCTCAGAGCGGAGAGAGAGGGAGAGGTGGAGACATCCCTGTCCAGAGGGAATCACGGACTGGCGGCCTCCTGCACGCCCCACCCAGGGGATCCAGCCTGCCACCGGGTCGTGTGCCCTGGACCAGGAGCCGAACCGTGACCTCCTGGTTCCTAGATTGACGCTCAAACCACTGAGGTCACGGTTCGGTTCCCGGCCCAGGACACAGGCCCTGGTTGTGGGCTCCATCCCCTGTGTGGGGCATGCAGGAGGCAGCCGATCCGTGATGCCCTCTCCCGGATGTTTCTCTCTCTCTCTCTCTCTCTCTCTCTCTCTCTCTCTCTCTCTCTCCCTCTCTCTCTCTCCTCTCTCTCTCTCTCTCTCCCTCTCTGACGTCAGTAAACACATACTGAAAAGAAAACCACAGACGTGACCCCACAGGGAGCTGGCGTGGCTGGAGGCTGGGAAGTCCCGGGGAGACTGAGGCAGCCGGAGAGGAGAGGAGGGGGCGGGAGGAGGGGTAATTCCCGGTTGTCACTGGGATCTGAGCACAAAGACAGCGCGAAGCCCTTGTTTCCGTCCGGGCTGATATTAGCTGAGAGGGCTGGGAATGACGTCTTTCCCGCCTGGAGAGTAGTGACTGCTTCAGGGTGTAGGGCAGCGGCTTGCGTCCCTGCCACCCCCTGAGCAAACCAGCCCGGGCTCCCCATGGACGTTTCTCTCTCTCTCCTTCTCGGAAACCAATAAAAATTTTAAAAAAAGAAAAGAAAATGGTGCTGAACGGTGTTCTTTAAAAAGAGGAAAAAGGAGGCCGAAACCGGTGTGGCTCAGTGGATAGAGCGTCGGCCTGCGGACTGAAGGGTCCCGGGTTCGATTCCGGCCAAGGGCATGTGCCTTGGTTGCGGGCACATCCCCAGTGGGGGGTGTGCAGGAGGCAGCCGGTCGATGTGTCTCTCTCATCGATGTTCCTCGCTCTCTCTCCCTCTCCCTTCCTCTCTGTAAAAGTTCAGTAAAATATATATTTTTAAATAAAATAAAAATGGGACTAACCGGGGGGTGGGGAGGAAGTGGGATCTCCCCTCTGCCCTCCCCGGAGCCCCGGTGTCTGTGTCCCAGGCCCCACGAGGGCGGGGCCTTCGGGGCCCGGGCAGGCCCTGGGAGGAGCAGCCGGGCGTGCGGGCTCCGGCCTGGGGGGGGGGGGGGGTGACATCTGATAAGGCCGCTGCCTGCTGCCAGGACAGGTCAGGGCGGAGGGCGCCCGGGGCAGCCGGCAGCTCCTGTGGAGACAGGCTCCATCCAGCAAGAACCCAGAGCAGCTGCCTCCTCCTCCTCCTTTTTTCCGGGAGCCAGACATCCAGGGGGTCCCTCCCCAAGCTCCCCCCACCCTCCCTGTTCAGCAGGGGCCGGCCTGACTCTTGAAGGAGAGTCGCAGGGCACCCACAGACACCTGCCCTGCACCACCCTCCCCCCCACCCCCCGCCCCCTAGGCCGGCTGCTGATGGTGGGTGGGAGGACAAAGATGGCAGGGGAGGGAGCAGAAGGCGGTGCCAGATGGGCAGCTTGCAGGTGAGCAGGCTGGAGGAGTGCAAAGGGCTGTGGGTAAGCAAAGGGCTGGAGGCCCTGGTCTGCTCCCCATGGGGGACGCGCCCCACTCCAGGGGCGCCCCCAGGTCCCTCCCGTGCAGATCCCCGCCAGGTGAGAGGTCTTTTCTCTCTTCTCTTATTTATTTAACGGATTTTATTGATTTTTTTTTTTTTACAGAGAGGAAGGGAGAGGGAGAGAGAGCTAGAGACATCGATGGGAGAAAACCACCGATCAGCCGCCTCCTGCACACCCCCACTGGGGATATGCCCGCAACCAAGGTTCATGCCCTTGACCGGAATCGAACCCGGGACCCTTCAGTCCGCAGGCCGACGCTCTATCCACGGAGCCACACTGGTCAGGGCGGGATTCTTTCTTTCTTTTCTTTTTTTTTAAGACTCTGTATCGCCGAAACTGGTTTGGCTCAGTGGATAGAGCGTCGGCCTGCGGACTGAAGGGTCCCGGGTTCGATTCTGGTCAAGGGCATGGACCTTGGTTGCGGGCACATCCCCAGTGAGGGGTGTGCAGGAGGCAGCGGATGGATGTTTCTCTCTCGTCGACGTTTCTAACTCTCTATCCCTCTCCCTTCCTCTCTGTAAAAAATCAATAATATATATATATATATATATATATATATTTTTTTTTTAAAGGACTTTGTATTGATGTTCGGAGAGGAAGGGAGAGCGAAGGAGAGAGTAACGTCCGTGTGAGAATGAAATGTCAATGAGCTGCCTCCCCCCCCCCCCCCGACCCCAGAGTCAGAGCCCACAGCCTGGGCAGCTGCCCTGACTGACCTCCTCCTGGTGCACAGGATGGTGCCCAACCACTGGGCCACACCGGCTGGGCTGCCGTCCGTCTCCCGCGGCCTCGGGGACCGAGCCGGCCGCCAGCCGGGCAGCGGAAGGAGGAGCGGCTGCCAGCTCCGCCCGGGCCGCGCGGAGGGGAGGGGGGAGCGGGACGGAAACACATGGTCCGGGGGCGTTCGGAAACAGGGGGGTATTTTTAGCGGGCTGTTCCCACGCGGTGAGAACCCTGGAAGACAGCGCTGATCACGGCGCCGATTATAGGGACGCAGATGGCCCTTCAGGGGGGCGGGCGGGGTCTGGAGGTGGGCAGCCCACCGATCGACCTGTCTCTCTCACATCGATCTCTCTGTCTTTCCCTCGCTCTAGACATCAACGGGAAAATGTCCTCGGGTGAGGATTCACAAAAAAAAGAAAGAGAGAGAGAGAGAGAGAGAGAGAGAGAGAGAGAGAGAGAAGAAAGAAAGAAAGAAAGAAAGAAAGAAAGAGAGAAAGAAAGAAAAAGAAAAGGGGAAGAGATAGAGAAAAGAAAGCAGAAAGAAGAAAGAAGAAGAAACAAAAAAAGAAAGAAGAACAAAGAAAGAAGAAAGGGAGAGGAGAAGAAAGAAAGAAAGAAGGGAGAGAGAAAGAAGGAAAATGAATGAAGAAGGAATTAAGAAGAATTAAGTAATAATTATAAAACAACAGCCCTGGGCTGGTGTGGCTCAGTGGATAGAGCGTCGCCCTGCGGACTGGAGGGCCCCGGGTTCGATTCCCGGTCAGGGGCACAGGCCCGGGTTGCAGGCTCTGTTCCCCGCGGGGGCCGTGCAGGAGGCAGCCGACCCAGGATGCTCTCTCCCCATGGATGTGTCTATCTCCTTCTCCCTCTCTGAAGTCAATAAAAGATATATTTTAAAATACGTTTTACTGATTTTTTTTTATTGGCTTCACAGAGGACTAAGGAGATATAGATGCATCCGTGAGGAGAGAGAAACACCCATCAGCCGCCTCCTGCACGCCCCCCACTGGGGATCAAGCCTGCAACCCGGGCCTGTGCCCCTGACCGGGAATCGAACCCGGGACCCTTCCGTCCGCAGGCGGACGCTCTATCCACGGAGCCACACCGGTTAGGGCTAAAAATATATATATATATTATATATTTTTTAAAATTAAAAAGAGCCGAAACCCGTTTGGCTCCGTGGATAGAGCGTCGGCCTGTGGACTGAGGGGTCCCGGGTCCGATTCCGGTCAAGGGCATGGGCCTTAGTTGCAGGCACATCCCCAGGAGGGGGCGTGCAGAAGGCAGCTGGTCGATGATTCTAGCTCTCTATCTCTCTCCCTTCCTTTCTGTAAAAAAAATCAATAAAATATATAAATTTTTTAAAAATAAAATTTTTTTTAAAAAGACACACGGGGCTGG